>NC_134474.1:18201653-18356625 GCF_964194025.1 Convolutriloba macropyga
AGCATCATTTGTTTTCAATAAACTGAGTTTTGTCAAGTTATCTATCTCCATAATTTTCCGAACCATTTCAAGTTCCTAATTCACGAATAGCAACAGCAAGGCTAGTTTTCTAATCGTTGCTTTTTACAATTCCAACAATTAGGATTGTAATCCATCGCTGTCGTTCAAAAAAATATTTTTTCACTTCTAATTTCTTATGTTCACTACAAAACAGAACAACTCAAATCAAGGCTCACATATGACAGGTCCAAATTGCTTCCTGGGGAGTTTCAGAAAAAAATATATTGTTTTTTAGTTAAAAGCTTATGCTCGTTTTAACTTTTATAAAAAAAAATTGTTTCCAAAAAAACAATGGATTTTTGAGCCTTGGCAATTTGTTCTACTTTTTTGTTCGACTTGTAGACCTAAAAAAGCAGAAAAAATTGCCTCGCTTTCTAATGCAATGAAATTTCTCATTCACTGCGGGTTTTACGTTTGAAGTAGTGGTTCTTCGGCTCTGATAAATCGTGTTTCACAAAAAAAAAGCTGACTCTGGTCATTTTTCAATCGTTAAGGTTGCTTTTTGTCGGGTCACAAAATTGACACATCAATTATTGCACTATTGGAGTTTAAAAAGAGGAAAACATTGAATTATCTATTTTCCCGGCAAATAGATTTTGGTTTTAACGACACCGACACCGTTTATATAATTATTTGTCTCTATTCGTCGTTCGTTTGCAGTCGTGAGAAAAATTCTGGATATTACCCGTCTTAGGGGCTTCCTATGGATGAACCAAGACACCTGTTTACTGATCTCGGTCAACAGCAAAACATTTTCAAAACTTTGAAATGAAATGTTTCAAAAACATGTAAACTTGTTTTTTTGACTTTATAGTTTTCTCCTGTTTTGTCTACTTGTTACATACTCTCAATAACTACAAGCCGCCTATCATAGTATTCGTGGTCAGAATAAAAACAAAATTGAACATAAAAGTTTGAAATTTTTTATTGACGGTTTCTACACCGGTTTCTTGCAGAGAATTAAAATATTTTTTGATTTTTGTCGATTTGTCAATCTTCTTGTAGACTTCTCAATAAAAACAGATATCGATGGAGGAAAAAAACAACTTATTTAGTGATTTCAGTTGATATCTTCAAATTTTTTCTTAAATGTTTTCGAAAAATGCAATTGTGTTACTTTGCGAGTTTTGTTCTTTCAAAACTTTCGAGCAAAAATTAGTTGTGTTCTTGTTTTCCGTGTTCTGGATAATACTGCATGAGGACATATAATCTGGATATTGAAAAGTCTCAGTGTCCTCAACCCGTAATCAAAAAGTTCAATTGATATCTAATTTTCTTTATTATTTAATTTTTTTTCCAAAAGATATAATCACATTTTTTTACTTTGCCGTTTTTTTCGCTTACTTGTTACCGAGTTTTATCACGGACTGGTCCCATGTTTTTCTAGAGAAAAATAAATTTATTTGTTTATATTGGGTTTTACTTGCACCTATTTTGACTTTGCTACTGAGTTCTTTTGTCAAAAACATAGACATTGAGTTTTGGATGTTTTGTTCAGCCCCTTTACTGTAGCATTACTTATTTTACCAAGTGATTTGAGTTGGAAGCTCATTCTTTTTCATAGATTATTTATATTTGAACAATAAATGAGTTTTTGAAGATTTCTATCTGTTCCCTATTTGGTAGACAATTAAGCCAAAAATATTGACGTACGGGGTCGGAACATACATACCGATCCTCCTCGTCATTTTTGAGCTTCAAAGATAAAAAATTAAAGTCTGTATGTCTTTGAAGATCTGAAGAGCACTAGAGAGAAATGAAAACAGGGGAAAAATAGAGAGTTATATGGTGAAGGAACTTTTAATGACCAACAATTAGCACAAATTGTTAAAGAAATCAAACAACAATAAATACTCAACACAAAAACAAAAATACTCTGACTGGCATTAAACTTTACGAGTGGTTGAATTTATAGTCACTCCACTCATAATTTTCACATGACAGATATAAATTGTCAAAATTAACACACACACACACACACACACACACACACACAAACGCACACACACACTCACACACACACAAACACACACACGCGCACACACACAAACACGCACAGGCACACACACACACACACACACACAAACACACACACACGCACGCACGCACGCACGCACGCACGCACACACACACACACACACACACACACACACACACACACACGTGGTTACGGAATGCATTCGAAGTTTCAGATTACAAAAATAATCATCGGGAAGAGATACAGTTACATAAAAATGAAATATAACGCTTTAAAAGCATGAACGCTCCGCTTCCTCAGAAAAAAGTTGAAGGCTCAAATCAGAGAAATTCGAAAACAGCTAGAAAATTTGCGAGAAATTTTATATTAAAGATACTTATAGGTTTCAGCAATCCTTCAGTGAAAAAATACAATAATAATCTATTAAGATTGTACCTGCAAACAAAAAAAAATTATATTGATTTCACATCAATCTTTCACATCCAATCAAACTCATAGTTTTCTTCCATAATATGCATTTTGTATAAATGCAATAATAGTAAATAATTGGGTTTCAGACGTTCTTATCGAAAATATCGTTTACTTGTTCCGACCCACATTAGCGGGGGGAGGAACTATATACTCAACTGGGTTTTTTTGTTCAGTCAATTTTCGCCCATCGATATATTCATCAAATATGATTTTGAGTGGTATCATTAGAAAACTTGTCCAGCGAAGAATTTCAATCTATTTTTTTTTTGAATTTCGCCACTTCCGAGGAGTTATGGAGGTTTATAGATTTGTGAACGATAGCCTAAATTCCGTTGTTTTGTTCATATTTTTCGTAAATTCTGCTTAGTTTTATCCAAGTTTTGCTAGAATCTAATAAAATTGTCAACAAAGATCTTATTGTTTTTACGATTAAGGAGAGAAGCGGATCGATGAACTGTTCGAACCGACTGGTTTGCCACAATTTTTGGCCAAATTTCTCAAAATTAAGCTATTCTACTTTTTTTTCATTAAAAAATGGCAATAAAAATTTCCATTTGGCCACCGTGTCCAGTTTGGCCGGTGGTGCAAAAATAAAAACTGCTGACACAATCTTCACTTATTCAGAAATGGGCAAATTGTACCTGCAGTTCCTCAAAACGTTTGTGGAAATATTTTTTGCGGTCTTTCGATAATTTAAACGGATAATAACAAAAACTGCATAGTTTATTTTCAATAAATTAGGAATTTCGTTGGCCAAAAATTATTATTTACTTGTTTAGAACAATTATATTGTCGAATAGCCGCTCAGCTACAGTATGGCCAGCTTTGTTCTCATCGTTGCTTTTTGCAATGAAAAAGGATCTGATTGTATTGTAAGTCTTTCCTATTTGAAATATTTTTGCATTTCTTTCAACCTAATTACAAAAAAGTCTTCTTCAAAATTTGAATGTACAAACTTTAAGAAATCCTTCATGTTCCAATAAGATCCAACAAAATTGTTTTCTATGATTAACGCTAATGATTTTTTAGCTCCGTCAAATTGCATTAGCTAATTTTAAATCAACACCTGAGAACACCTGAGAATTTGATGATCTTTCTGTAGTCTTATGACTGCTTTCAAATATTCAAATGTCTAGTTTGGTTTCCAGGGAGATATTAAAGAAATGTTTATTACTTTCAGTTAATACATAAAAGTTTTTGTCATTATAACCCGATAAGTATCCATAATTCATCATTTATTTTTGATATAATGACTTTTTGCTCAAATTAGCAATTTGAGTAACATACGAAACAATTTTTCGGTTTTAACGGAGAACAAGCATAAAAAAACCAGTTTTAACCTAGTTGTGGAATTTTTTAGAACAAAAATTATTCCTAATGTAATGAGGCGCTGTACAAACATTTTCTCGAAATACATTTGTCTCTTTTGTTCTTTATGTTAGTTACAGACCAGAACAATTTAAAATCAAACCTCAATTAATCTCAATTCAAATGCAAAGAAAGGACAATAAACCTACCTAATATATTCTGTGAAAAGCATATGGTTTTTCTGGCTTCAGAACAATTTGCATAAAATTGTACCTGAAATTTTGAGTTCGGCTTATATTCAGAGTTAAAGTGTAGTCTTTGGACTTAGTCTCACTAATGACAGGTACAATTAGTTTCCTCAGCAATAACACTTTATTTTAATTACATTTTTTTAATTGAAAGCTTACTCTTGTTATGTCTTGCGCTTCTGAAAAACAGTTTTAATAAACTAATATTTTTTTAGATTTGCCACTTTCAATCCTACTTCCAGTTGGCCACCGTGTCCCGTTTGACCGGTGGTGCAAAAATAAAAACTGCTGACACAATCTTCATTCATTCATAAATGGCCAAATTGTACCTGTAGTTCCTCAAAACGTTTGTGGAAATATCGTTTTTGCGGTCTCTCGATAATTTAAACCGATAATAACAAAAACTGCATAGTTTATTTTCAATAAATTAGGAATTTCGTTGGCCAAAAGAAATATTATTTAATTGTTTAGAACAATTGTTTTGTCGAACAGCCTCTCAGCTACAGTATGGCCGGTTTTGTTCTCATCGTTGATTTTTGCAATGAAAAAAGATCGGATTGTATTGTAAGTCTGTCCTATTTTAAATTTTTTTGCATTTCTTTCAACACAATAACAAAAAAGTCTTCTTCAAAAAAATTATGTTCATTTTTTAAGAAATCCTTCATGTTCCAATAAGATCCAACAAAATTGTGTTCTATGAATAACGCTAATCATTTTTATAGCTCTGACAAATTGTTTTAGCTAATTTTAAATCAACTCCTGAGAATAGCAAGAATTTGATGATCGTTCTGTAGTGTTAAGACTGCATTCAAATATTCAAATGTCTAGTTTGGTTTCTAGGGAGCTATTAAAGAAATTATATAATACTTTCAGTTGATACATAAGAGTTTTTGTCATTATAACTCGAAAAGTATCCATAATTCATCATTTATTTTTGATGTGACTTTTTGGTCAAATCAGCATTTTGGGTAACACATGAAACAATTTATCGGTTTTAACGGAAACCAAACAGGAGAACGACCTGTTTTAACCTAGTTGTGGAATTTTTTACATCAAAATTTTTTCCTAATGTAATGAGGCGCTGTACACACATTTTCTCGAAATACATTTGTCTCTTTTGTTTTCTATGTTAGTTAGAGACCACAACTATTTTAAATCAAACCTCAATTATTCTCAAGTCAAATTGACGTGCAAAGAAAGGACAATAAACATACCTAATATATTCTGTGAAAAGCAAATGGTTTTTCTGGCTTCAGAACAATTTGCATAAAATTGTACCTAAAATTTTGAGTTCGGCTTATATTCAGAGTTAAAGTGTAGTCTTTGGACTTAGTCTCACTAGTGACAGGTACAATTAGTTTCCTCAGCAATAACACACTATTTTAATTACAATTTTTTAGTTGAAAGCTTACTGTTGTTATGTCTTGCTCTTCTAAAACACTGTTTTAAAAAACTAATGATCTTTTTTTGAATTTGCCACTTTCAATCTTTTTTCTGCATCTCGGCAAAGAGAGAGGTGGTCTTCTTTATCATTTGAATTATAGGACAGTTTTCTTTGCTGTTCTAATTTTTTTAAAATGTATTTTTTGGCGCTGATACTACGAGTTTTTATAACTTTTTCTTTATTTTTTGACAATTTCAGTTTTTTGATATTCTTTTTGCTGTCTTGTCTGATCATCAAATTAATGGCACATTAATGACAAGTCGCGTATCTCATTCTTGGCGTCGAATTAGGATGCAATTGATAATATAATTTTTTAGTGATTAGATTTTCTCAAACTGTATTTTTTATAAACAAAATCTACTTTTGAAAAGCTTTGAAATTGACTCCACTGTCTTTTGATATAATTATCAATATAAATAACAACTGGTTCTTTTTTCTACGTGATTTCTGTCGGTCTAGTTAGAGTTGCGTAACCAAAAGGGGCTCAACGGGTGTTTTTATTAGTGATTTTGATTGAGGATGTCAACCTGGCAAGCTAACTTTTCGATAAAACGTCCCAAGTCAAACTTCAGTTAAAACTTTTCAACCGTGCGTGTATTTCGCGCAAATCAAAGTCACATATATTTACAAGACAAGTAGCTGAAATATTATAAAATAATCTACAATAAAACTGATTAGAAGACATCGTTTAGACAAACTTGAACAAAAACGAAAACATGAACACTGAAATTGACCGAATTAGCGAGCGATCTATCATAGCATTTGTTTCATCTGCTAACACAAATTTCTGGTAAAAGTTCCTAACCTTGGGCGTGTTTCCCGCCGACACAAATCCGTTACCATACATCATGGGGTGATTCACGCCACCTTGCGGAACACCACCAGCAGGTGATGACGTCACAACTTGTCCAAACCGAACACTTCCACTCTGGGAATCTGAGTCGATTTCACCCGTCGGATCAAGTTGGGTGGAGCCTGCGCTGCTTCTCCGTCGCCCAAAAATTGGAAGATTCCCTAGAAATAGCGAATTGTGACCGCCATGAGACGACGATGACGAAGTGTTTGAGTTCGGCATTGTTACGTAATAGTTTGTATAACAATATAACTATATTACGTAAAACTGAGAAATTGGAAGCAAAAGAGCTGACGATCAATGAGTGCCTTTAAGTGACATAAGAATTTCTATTAAAAATTATGCAATATTTTGCATAATTTTGAAGCAATTTTTGAGAAGTTTTATAACAAGAAAGCTATAATTAAAACATTGCGCGTATATTGCAAAAAACATGTGTTAAAAATTATTGTAAAACTGCAACACTCATTACACAAAATTAGAAAATTAGACATTTGGTAGATAATTTGGGATAACGAGTAAGATAAAATTGTAGATAAGAAGAAAACGAACAAATATGATAAAAGCGTGAATTTGTTTATATTTTTGCGGGGTTCCTATCAAAATGAAGGAAAAGTCTGCAATGAGATGATTTATTGTGACGCGAATACCGATTTTGACGTATTAATGACGTTGAAAAGTAAGCAGAAAGCGGGACCAAATGGTTATAAATTTTTAAAAAATCGCACTGTAGTCCATATCTCACTCAAGATATAGATTTATTACTCTATCTTCACAATCGGTGAAGAGGAAAGAATAGCCTCATTTGCCGATATCTCAGTTAGTATAATTTTTGTCAGAAAATATGTATACCAATTCTTCTGTACTAAGGTTAAAAACGTGTTTTCTTTTTATAATGATTTTAGTTGAAACCAACCCAGCTGATAATTATATTAACCACATTGAATTTTTGTACGGCGAATATTAATAACTATTAATAATCAAACATAAGATAAATAATGCTGACATCACAAAAAGATATCAAATCTTTTCGAATCGCAATTTTTCAGAAAAACTATTTTTAACCTGCTGTTATCAAGTTGCACGTTCAAAACAGTAAATTTTTGATACAGGTAAATTAGAAACTATGGTGCTAATTAAGCCCAAGTAGCACAATAATTCGAGAATGGCTTTCATCAGATTAAGAACTCCGCATTAATTTATGCTTTGCGATTGTTATGCTATTTGGTGTACACAATTAGTGAGCCCCTTATCGCCATCAATGTGAACAAAAACAACTGGACCGATAAAAGAAATGGCGATGCCCCCAATTGACGCACGGAACGGGAATTTGAAATAATGTCAAAAATTACAAAAATTAAGCGGAATTCTTCAATGACACGATCAAATACCTCTCAATCAAGAAAAATAAAAATAAATTCCCGATGACACCAAAAATTACCTTTGCGGGGGAAAAAGAATGAAACACGAGCTTTTAACTACCGGTTGTTTTAAAACCGCCGCGGTAATTACAGATAAGCGAAAGCAATTTATCTAAATGAAGGACCAGTTATAACCTTATACCAATTTCGAAAAAATCAAGATGGAAAGAATTTAAAGCGTGAACAAAAAGAGACAAAATCGCGAATTTCAATAGTAAAAAATGTCAAATAAATGGGAAATTTGGTACACGAAGCGTTTAGTGACGTCAGCTTTTTTTGAAAATAAGGGAAGGCTTGTGTTATGCTTTCAATAAAGTAATTTGACACTGAACATCAGCAATAGCTATTAGTTTAATTTGATTTTACGGTACCGTAAATTTCTTTCAAGCCTTAATAAATTTATGGCAAAACCAGCCGCCGTAAATTTTATTTGCAGCAAAATAGCAAAAATTGGCGACACGGATACGGTCTTAATCTACAATCAGTGCAAAATATACATATATAGATAATGGTTATTTCACCACATCACTTTTCTTATCGAGCGCAGGTAGAAAGAAATATTCATGTATAATACAGATGCGTCCAAACAAAGCTCCCTAAAATAAACAAAAATAAACAAAATTAAGCAATGAAACAGTATTTGGGAAAGAGAGAAACAAAAACAAGTGCGCAATTAACCTCAAGAATATGCAGAATTAAAGCACAAAAAAGTGCTGCTTAAGAATAAAGAACGCCCAATTCTTTGTGTAATTTTTGCTTTTTAAATAAATGCCTTTCTTTTCACAAGATTTTTTCAGCAAATAAAGGGGAAAAATTGCTAACAAATACGTGTGAGCGTGTGAGGAAATAGCGCAAAAATTGCGATAAAGACTCGGAAATGTGAAAGAAGGCGTGTTTTTTCAGACCACTTTTGTTTTGTTCAAGCATTTTTAATTAAAAGCCAGGGAGCAATTTTCGTTCATTCATTTCAATTTGCTCTATTTTTTCTATCTTCTTTTCTCTTTTCGCCTTTCATAAAAGCGGTGAAAATTGGGGTTCGAAGTAGGACATTCTGATTGAGATGGGGGTATCTTGGGGAGGGGGTAATTATTGGGGTAAAATTAAGCAATTTACCTGTGGAACTGTTCCTTCTGGGTTCAGAAATAGGCGGCGAGTTTGAATTTGAATTCTGTGACTTGATTGTCCCACCGTCTATAGGCTCGTAAGGGTAACTGAAGTCAATTATTTCACACCTTCGTTCATCGCCCCCTCCCCCTTTGTTTACAAAAGTGGCTTGATTGGAGGTACTTTTGGATCCAGGTGTGACCGCTGAAGATATAGTTGTAGCTGATGCTGATGATGTTGAGGATAAGGGCAAAGTTGAAGATGAACTAGGAAGGATAATAACTGGAGTGTGTGATCTGGGTTTGGTGTTAGATGGCGAATTTGTGACTTTGGACAAGATTTGGTGTGCTTTGCTAGTTGAAGCGAGGTCTACTGGAAGTTCGCCGTCTGAAAAACAGCGGAAAATATTTCCTTTCTGCGAGAAGGAAACTTTTCCAATCCTGAAAATTTATTGGGTGGTTAGGAACTGCATGCCAACTCGACCTTTTTTGTTTTGACCGATCGATATTATTTACAGAGAGATTGAAAAATGGTATAAGTGAAAAGCTCTTGAAAAAGTAAACTGATCCTTGAAGATAATTATCAAATTTATGTTTTCGGGAAGAACATTGAGGAGTGACGTTTCCAAAATTTCTCAGATTTCTGACCATTTCACGCTTCTTATACGCTTCGCGCATTGAAAAACGAATGAATAGGATATATGAAGAAAACAGTATGTTGGAAACATTAAAAAGAAATTCACTAAAATGGATTCCAAAGATCCTCAGTGGCGGTCTATAACATTTGCAAATATAGTTGCATAACTGTTCAAAGTTCCTTTAATGATCGGATCCCACTTAGTGGGAAGAGAAACTATTTGATCAATTAGGTCTTTTTTCAGTCAGTTTTGGCCGACAGATCGTAGAGAGTTGCAAATGATATCATTAATAAAACTTTTAAGCGTAGGTTTTGAAGATTTTTTCTTTGAATTTCTTTTTTTTCAAGGGGTTGATTAGGTTTTAGGTAATTGCAAACATTTGATCTTGGAAGTGAACTTTCCTCACTTTTAGTGTCAGTTCAGTTTGAGATATTGTGTGCCAGATTGTTTTTTCAAAATTTTACTCTAAAAAATGGAACAATTACGTGTTCTTGATAGACGATCAGCGATACAAAAGGGAACTCTGTTTTAAAAAAAACATTCGAAAAAAAAACATTATTTTTTACCTATCAATTTTAGACTAGTCATTTTTATATCTAATTTCAATTATTGACAAAT
Source organism: Convolutriloba macropyga (assembly GCF_964194025.1). Classification (NCBI taxonomy): domain Eukaryota; kingdom Metazoa; phylum Xenacoelomorpha; order Acoela; family Convolutidae; genus Convolutriloba; species Convolutriloba macropyga. The sequence goes on from NC_134474.1 coordinate 18,211,796, forward strand.
CTCATTGGCAATGAAATGGGGCCAAATGAACAATTGATTTGTTTTAAGGGAATAGCTCATGATTTTTATGTCTTCGACACAGTACTTTTGTAAAATTTTCTTTGAATTGTTAGGTTCCAACGCTAATTTTTGCACTTTATGTGTTTTTATGACCTAGTATCGTTAATTCAACCTGCGGTTCTTTTCCTAAAGAGTACTAAGTGCACCTAGGTAATGTTTTAAGTTGATACCGAATAGCTGCTATGAAATTTTCAAACATGTTTTGTGAACCTATAGGTCAGTCCTACAAATGAAAGCTTCCATATTTTTCTACTAAAACCGCAATAATGGATATATGCTTCAACTGTTGGTTTTATCACTTTGTCACAACGAGTTTCTCAAAATTTTGTGATTTTCGGAGGATTGTTCAAAATTTGTGGGTTTATTTTTCAAGACTTGTCGCATCATCACAAAAAAAAATTCCCTTTGGCATTAAAAAGACGCTCAAAAGAAATTACTCAGAAATTACTCAGACGCTCAAAAGAAATTACTCAGAAAAACCGAATAGTCTACGGTTTCAATAGCTTCAAAAATCTCTTCTCCGACTTATCTTTTGGATTTTTGAATTTTACCTATTTTTGTTGTCCTTTTTGTAGTCTTAAGTTATATTCCAATTATTAAGAGGGTCTGATGGCAGGTATCATCTGCCCTCTAATGTGTTTTTGTTTATTTCGTATAGTTGTTTCAGCTTAAAGTAATTTTTTAAAAGGAAACATCAAATTTTTTCGAACAATAAGTGATTTTTTAAAAGTTTTCAATCCCATCCCCATTTGGTAGAGAATTAAGTCAAAAACGTGATTGATTGGGATCGGAACATTATGTGCGATTGATTTATTTGTAATTTGAAAAGGGAAAAACGAAGCGTGAAAAAGTGAGGTAGGTAAAATTTTTAAAGCCTCACTTTCTTTTCGAAAAATACAAACTGTATAAAAATGTTTTCAAGGGTCGATTCATTTTTCTGAGATCTTATCACTGACACCACTCTTGTATCTCTCTGCAGCAGACATTGATCTTCCATAAGGTCCCAACAAAAAATGCAAGGTAACATAAAATTCCTAGCCCCCATATAAATTAGGAGGTTTGGAGAAATATGGGGTGGTTTAAAACGAACCAGAACTAAAAAAAAATGCTCAATCCAATTTATTAATACCAACGTTAAATCACAGAAAACCCAAAAACACCAGTTTTGTAGATAGAAGGGGCAAAAATGGCATGAAATGGCAAGAAATTGCAGAACAAAGCAAGCTATCTAAGATGAAAAGGTATCCTAAATATTGAATGAAACTTACCCTGTATATTGAAAGATCGTGGTTTTAAAATACCAATCCAATTTTGGGCAGAGAACTTCTTTCAAAAATTAACGCTTTGGGCTCTGTTATTTAGTGGTGCGTGAACACACCTGCTGAGGAAAAAGAGTGAATAAAAACAGTTAAAAACTGTCACAGTGAACCAACAAAAACAACCACAGGCTAATTTTGAGAACAGCAGCGCTAAATTAACAGACTGCTCGCTCAGACGAACAATAGTTCTCTAAAATATTTATTTTATGGTTTTTTACAATAACTTTAAATTTCACACTATAACATAAATCCACACTATAACTGGATAAATATAAGAGAGGCATGAAAAATAAACAAAATTAACTAGATTTATTTGAAACCATAAACTTTTATCGCTGTTTTATTTATTATCTTAAAATTTTCACAATAACAAACAGAATAAATAGCAAGGCATAATTGATGAAACTTAATTAAATTTTGCTGAAATTATAAAGCTTTCATTGCTTCTCATGTTTTCCTTTTTCCCGGAAGTTTAATGCCGGGAACTTTTTACGATTTTCAGATTTTACGACTAGTGTTTATTATGTGAACCCCATTTTTGTTTCCACCGCAACATACCCTGATCATAGTATTATAGTAATTCTGAACAGACTCATGTTACTTCGTCTTTTACTGTGCTCAGAACCTGATTATGACACATTTCATTATGAATTTTTTTAAATTGAGCACATAACGTACATCTCGTTGTCTGGACATTTTATGGGCCGTATAAAACAATAAAACGGGCAAGTTTGAAGCACGGCTACCTAATAGCAATCAAAAATAACTCGAAATCACATACAATTTAGGGAGGCTGCGTCACAATCAATCGTGAAAAAAACTTGAAAAAACTTGAAAAAACCGTATATCTATGCCAAGATTTTAACTTGTCTCTTCTAAAGTTCACACAAACTTAATAAAAGTCAAACTGTCTTGAAAAATATCTCATACTTTTCTGAAACTGACAGGTCAGAATAAACGATTGAAAGCAATTTTTTCCACTATTTCAACAAGTATCACTCGCAAAAAAATGAATTAATTATCATTTCGGCAAAGTGAGCGTTCGATTCAAAATTGCACTTTTTGAAGAAGTATAGTGATTGAAGAATTGAAGAAACAACAACAGGTACCCATGGAGTGAGTTTATTTAGCAATCAATTTATCTTGGGCTTAGGAGCCACCTTGTTTTCTGAACTTGCGCAAGTGTGTTCAATCATGGTCAAAGCTATCATATCACATACACATGACAGCTCACTAATGAAAACAAGTCGTGGTAAGATTTGCAAAAGTTGCAGCCAAGCCGCCCCACCTTGCGAAATATAGCAACTGCGTTACAGATATAAATAGACCAGACCCACCCACAAGAGCCTGTAAAGGTCTAGGGTTCAAAATTGGAGTTTTGTCTGATATTGGTTTGTTTACTCATTTCACCTACAGTTTTGGCTATAGTGTCCGGAAGTCAACTGTGAATTGTTAAAAGCCTGATAAAGAGTTTCACGTCACATAGAAACATCTAAGGCGTTGCTTCATATTACAAATATTTTCTTACAGTTAAAATATCTATCATTTGCAGTTTGTGAACCAAACAAATAATAACTAAAAATTACTCAAAGAAACACTGGAAACGCAATAAATGAAATTCAAATCTAAAGTACCGTATTTCTGAAGATTCGACACTAATTTTAAAGCAAACAAGAGAAGAATGGGCCCATTGACCACGTCCCATCTACGGAACAATTTAGTAAACACAATGGAAACAGTCATATATTTTTGAAATATCTCGACGCAGCATTGAGATATTTAAAAGTGGGAATCCAAGTGTTTATTAAAACAAGACGGCTCGTTCGACACTGTGCGTAGCGCAGAATGTTCCAAGATACGTTCTCAATTTTCTTGACTTGAGAGGAAAAACTCTTTTTGACTAACATTTTTTATAAAGCACAGATTGAAGCAACTTTTTGGAGCAATCTTAATTAAATTATTTTTTAATATAGAAAATGAAAAAAATCACAACCCTTATTTTGATATAAATTTAATAGTTATTAAACCCATTCACCATCAAATATGTTAGAACATGAAAAAACTTCTCATAAAATTGATGTTCAACAAGAGCATTTAGTCGCAAAGAGAACTTACCTTAAATTAACACAGTCAGTCAGTTTCAAAAAGTGAAGACATCAGGCTAGAAGTGGCAAACAATTAACTGATATTTCTTATCTACTTTCTCCCATAGACTAAATGTTTAACTGATTAAAATTTTACCATTTATTTGAACCCAAGACTGGATTTTTTTAATAAGTGTTACAAAACATTAAAAAAACATAAGAAATAAGCGCTATATAGGTCAAGTACTGTCCTTTTTAGTACCCGCTTTTTGTTATCCTCAACTCATTTGTCCTACAGTAATTTTTTTCAAAATCAGAACAAATTAAATCAAACAAAACAAAAAAAATATTTTCTCAAAATTTACGAGACAAATGTAAGAAAAAGTAAAAATGAAGTTTCTTGAATTTTGATGTTCGTTGTATTTGACTGGCTCAGGCATGTGTATTTTCTAATATGATGTTTCAAACAAATCAGAGTCAACTGTAAAAGGTAGTTTCAACTAAAACAAACCAAAAATTCGGAAGAAGGTTGCAGTGATGTCAAAGACTTTATAACTATTTTGTTTTCTGAAAAAAAAAACATTTTTTGCCATTCTGATTTCATATTTCACGCAGTTAACCGATTCGGCTAAAAATTGTCAAAGATTCCTCAATTGACTGGAGGAATGGCTTTTTTGAGAAATTCGGGAAGAAACTTTCCACCTCAACAAAAAATTGAGTTTAGCCTCAATAAAACTAAAACAGTATGTTCGAGGGGCCCGTGAACCCACCAAAGAGATAAACAATATTTTTCATAATCTTTAAGTTTTTGTCCTTCCTCTGGAAACATTGTTTTCTGTAGTTTTCTGGCAATTAAAGAGTATCACAGCAATTCATTTTGATACGGCGTAAGGAAAAAGAAATCCGATACAATAACTATCCTGCCAAAAATAATGTCAAAATTTCATTTACTACTTCAATGATGAAGGAAATTAAATGTTTTTTTTCTTTCTCTTTTTCACAAATTTTTATTGGCTGTTCATTTTTTAATTCCAATACCACAGTTGTGTTTTGTTAATATGAAAATCTAATGAATTACAAAAAGTCTAAAACCTAAAATTTGCACTAGAAAGGAAGAAAAGCAACAACTTGCAAAAAGTAGAAAAAGAATTTTTCAATTTTCTGTCTTTGACTACTTTATTCTTTAAAGGTATTATTCTCTTTATACTGTTTTGTTTTCAAACAAAATTGTACAATCGAAATTAATAGTATTTATTCTAACTTAATGACAATTTTTATAGAAAAAAAATTTAATATAAATAAATTTCCTCCTCACCTTTAATCCTACCTCCCCAAACCCACAAATCTTTTCTTTTCCTTTCTATCATTGAAACAGCTCGCCTTTTTAACCTTGTAGTTTTCTATAAAACACAAAACTAGCCTCTACGGGCTACAAAATGAGTAATCTCTTTTTTGCTACGATGCGTAAGCAAAATATGAACAGTTTTGTCTGCAAGCAGCAAAAAGTCCTTGAAAAATTTCTTATATAGAGAGTTCAAATATGTTGAGCACTTTTAATTTGGTCATCATTGACTGAACGGAATCAATTTTCTGTTTGAAGAAAAATGCTCGAAATATTTTTCTCGAATCAAAAATTTCATTCAAGATTGTATTAGCTGTACAAACGTTGGCAAAAAAACCATGAGTTACTACAGACTCGATATAACATTCACAAAAAGTACTAACTGGTTTTTGTAAAATGGTATCTTGCTTTGTACAAAACTCCCCAAAACCTTCTCATCAGTTTCAATAATTTTTCGATATGAGATATAAAGTTTAATTCGTGGTGCCAAAGTACGTAACTTTGTTTATGTGTTGCACATTCTTACCTAGACTAGCTTTTTTTATGTATTCATATTTTTCAAAAATTATTCAGCTGCATTTTTGCCAATAAATGTCAATTTATGCTCTTCAAACAATCTAACTATTTGCGAATTTTTGTTATAAAAATAACATATTTCCGTATAGCAGCCGAGTAATTCCTAGTATCATCTGCAAACAGACAGATCTTAGCTTAAAAGTTTTTGGAGGTGGTTAATGCATAGACCTTGATACATATAGGTCAAAACGGCGCCATTTTTGATAACTTTGTGAATTTTATGCGCCTCTTCAGCAAACTAAAAAACATCTATAGAAGAACACACTTAAATTATTTTTCAAACTCTGAATAAACGACGTTTTTGAAAACAAAAGAAAAAGTGTGTTTCTCTCCTTCTTTTAATTATCAGTTAAGTTAGTGTTCACCAATAAAAAAAATTTAGAATTTCTCTGCTGTCGAAATTCTCCACGAGACCAGAAGACGTTGCTTTGAGCCAATCCTGAATTATGGTTTTGCCAGTAGAAACATTTCGTTACTCCAAACTGAGTCTTAAAAGCAAAAAATGATACACGCTTTTCTTTAGTAGTGACCTTGTACCGACTGCTTTTTTTTGAAAAGTATACGCGGGCACTGTTTTGTTTGTTTACGCAAACCACGAAAAACTACAAATTGTATGTCATTAATGTTGGTGAGAATCTCAGATCGAGACAATAGTTTTTTTTGCTCAGTTATATGAGTATCAAGTATAAATTATTTATAGAAGTTTTTGCTGTTCTTTCTACTCAAACTTTAATTTACTCAGACATCATAAATTACTTTATAGTAATTATAATTGTCAAAACTTGCTTTTGTCATGGATCAGTTTGTCATTAAGCCCCTAAAACATTTCATCATGTAAATAATAAGCAGATAATACTCTTAAAAATTACAAAAAGTTATGAGGCAAATGAAATTCCGTAGTTTTAAACTCTTTCAATTCTTTCAACAATACAAGTAATAATTTCCAAAGTCAGCTGCTTGTGCTGAGCCTGCTCAGATCAATTTTTGTTCCGACCCCTCTTGAGGGGGTAGGAACTATATACTCAAATGATTTTTTTTGTTCAGACAATTTTGATCGATCGATATAATCATCGTACAGAGTTGTGGGTGGTATCATTAAAAAACCTGTCCAGCGTCGAAAAGCGAATTAAAAAAATTTTGTAGAATTTCTTTTTCTAGTGCGAGTTATGGATGTATTAATTTTTGTGAAAATTAGACCAAATTGAGTCACTTTAGTTCAAATTTTCCGGAATTTTTGCCTATATTTTCGTCAATTTTGCTAAAATTGGTATAAATTTTTAAAGATAGTGTAGTTGATTTTTATTTTTCAAGACAAAAACGTATTGTGGACTTTTTGATTTAATTTTTTTGGCAAAAATTTTTGCTAAATATTTCAAAATTCAGCCTTTTTCATCAAAAATAGCACGCAATAAGCTTCTTTAGTCAACTTTGATTAAAATTTCCTGACGTTTACACCCAAAACCACTATCACAATCTTTGTAAACTCCAGAGAGGGCTAGTCCTTCTTCCATTTTTTAGAGTGCTCTTTTTATAAAACGTTGCCATTTTTTGCTTAAATTACTCGTTGATTATCAAAAACGCAGCAGTTAGTTTCGATTATTTAACAAACAAACTATCTATATCCATAAAACCAAAAAACTGTGTTCCTAATGGACGGACAGATTTAGCAAGGCGAGTTTTGGACCAAACTTGGACTGTTACAATCCAAAAAAATGGTATTGTAATCAGTCAGTTTTTCTTAAAAAATAAAGATCGAGATTTTTAAAATTAGTCAAAGAACAGAAAAATTAAAATCGACACTCTTTGATACTGTTGATCACTGTTGACAATGTTGATAGATCCAAGTGGCTTCCTAAGCAGCTCTAAATCACTGTGTCTAGGTTCTTACTTGAAAGCTTATAGTCGTTTTGTCTTTTAAAAAATATTTGTTTTGTAAATAAATAATGGCTTATTGAAATTTGCCTCGTTTTTTTTCGTAATTTGGTCAATTTGTAGCTTAGGAAGAATGCTTTTTTATTCTACTGAATTAAATTTTAACCTTTATTGGGGTTTGAAGCCTTAAGTCATTGTTTTCTGCCTTTGATACTACGAGATTTGATAATTTTGTTTCGATTTTTAGGCCTTTGCAATTTTTTCACGTTTTCTCTTTTCGTCACATTATCGCATTATTGGCAGATCACATATCACATTATTGGCGTTCAAAACATGGCACAACTGAACATTTCAAAATCTTTAAAGATGTGGATAACGGTTTAAACGATTTCGACACCGCATTCTCGAAGAATTTAATTGAATTATTTAATATTGTCTTTAACACTCTTTTTACTCTGTCTTTTTAGTCGTATGAAATTTCTGGTATAATGACAGATTTCATTGATTTTCTATGGAAGAATAAATGAGCCGATATTTTAATTTGAGTAGACAACTGATCGCTTTCATGACTTGGGAAACATTTTTTTGTCTGTTTGTTACCTAGTCGCGCTAATTACAGGCCATATATGACATTTTTGGTGTCAACAGGTGTCACAAGGTATTGGTGTTACAAAATCTAATGGTTTTAAATTTTTTGTTTTGACTTTCCCGGCTTCGACAAGGGTTGTTCACAAAAAAAATTAATATAAATTTTCGATTTTTGTCAGATTTGAAGTTCTTTTTGCTTAGGACTTAGGACATATTCTGGATTACTAAAGGTCTCAAGGGCTTCCTTTGGATGAATAAAGGAATTTATTTAATTATTTCAATTTGTAGCTGACGGCTCTCATGACCTTGGAAATAATTTTTTTTCTTAAGTACAAAAATATTACATAATTTTGCGCTTTCTTCTTTTTTGTCTACTTGTTACCAAGCGTAGTCGAGCATATAGTGAGGGGCAAAATATGACTTCGTGGCTGCGGCAACGTTTTCTCGCAAGTTTGAGTTGAATTTTAGTTTGTTGTCTATTTGTGTTCGTTTTTGTAACTGCATAAAAAATTGAATAATGAGAGTTATTGATGTCCTCCTAAAGAAACATAGGTAATCAGAAATCTGCGATGATTTCTAATGGTTTTAATTAATTTGAAATTAATTGTTTCTAAACAGTATAGGCGAAGTTTGTAACTTCAATGTTTTTTTTCTTTATTGTCTGATTGTTACCGACCCTCATTATGGACTGGTCTCATATCTTTTCTAGTGAAGTACAAGTTTTTTTGTTTAGTTTTAGTTTTATCTGACGCCATTTTGACGTTGTTATTAGGATTTTTTTTAAATGGACATAAAGTTTAGGATGTAATTAATATTGTTGTTTTTGTTTGATTTTGCTGTTCGCCTTGACTCGCTTTCTTAATAATGGCATATCTCATCAATCTAATGCGTCATTTTTACTAGGATTTTTAGGATTTTTTTTAAACGGACATAAAGTTTAGGATATAAATAATATTGTTGTTTTTGTTTGATTTTGCTGTTCGCCTTGACTCGCTTTCTTAAGAATGGCATATCTCATCAATCTCATGCGTTTTTTTTTAGTCCACTGAGTTATTTGCTTTGGAGGCTATCTTTTTTTTCATACAACAATTTTTTTGAAAATTACTTGAATTTTTTTCTATCTGTTCCTCATTTGGTAGACAATTATGACAAAATTGAGGATGAGCGGAACCTTATGTGCAATTGCACATTACCGAGCCTCCTTGTTATGCTTTTCCTTTTTACCCAAACCAGTTCATCGTAGCTTCAGAAATTTCCGTGGCTTTGTATCTAACTTAAACCCTACAATAAAAATGCACACCTGAGTTGTGTATGTTCGGGTTAGCTCCTTTCTGTAGAAGTAAGTTGACAATCTGTGGGTTACCTCTCTTGGCTGCCCAGTGAAGGGGAGTCCAGCCGTTGATGGAATTGGCAGAGTTCACATCCACACACCCCGCTTTCAGGATCTCTTTCACACCTGTGAACGTCAATTACACTCGGATAACTTTTGAGTAACGGATCTTAAAAAATTGGGCATTAAGAAAAAAAAATTTTTATTCCCATGAGGTGATTTGATAGAAGTAATGGGCGTATTGTAATAACAACTGTTTCTGCATCCTAATAAGAAGTGGTGCTCGTCGTTATAATCAGTAATTGGCATATTCCAAACGTATGACATAAATTATAGACCTAAAGCGTACTCCCTAACAATTTTGAATGTTAAAGAATATAATGCACTATCGAGACTGAAGTAACGCCAATCAATTTCTAACAAAGAAGAAAATCTAGCTTATCTGCTTTTTGCGGTTAAGAAAGTATAGTTTGAGGAAATGAGCAATGAAAGGCCAGATCAGTAAATTTAGCCTGCATGCTAGCAAGAAATATTGCAGACATTTTGAGTTGCGAGTTTGCGTTCCTTTTTATACACAAATCACGTCGGACAAAATAACATAGGCAGTAAATCTTATTCCAAAATCACTAGCGAAAAAAAAATAATATGGAAATCCTTCAAAAGAACTGCTTACTTTAGAGTATCAAAACAGCTCGAAACATTTATTTAAGAAAAACAACTTTTTATTTTCTTACTTTTAAGGCATCTTAGCGTTCAAACAGAAACAGTGCCAAAGAAAAAGCGTTCTCGTAGAAACAGCCCCAAACATTTTTATCTTGCCATCATTTTTCGCTTTATTGTTTGTAGAATGCTAACTGAAATAAGGAGTTAAATTTAAAAAAAATTACTTCGTTGAGAACAGGAAAAAGACTACCTTCAATTGTTTCTCTCATTTTGCTGGGAACTTCGCTGTTGACACAAAACACTTCGAAACTCTATCATTCAGAAATTCCTACCAAAAAGATATAATTCAATTCAAAAAATATTGAGAGATTTTCATGCTAAATTGATAATTATACTGTTTATAAAACTTACTTCTGCATGGAACTATACTTCTATTTGTCATTATATCTGTTCAGTGTTCCGACGCCTCTTGAGGGGAGAGGAACTATATACTCAAACGGGGTTTTTTTTTGTTCAGTCAATTTTCGCCGATCGATATATTCATCGTAGAGAATTGAGACTGGTATCATTAGAAAGCTCGTTCAGCGTAGAATATGGAATTAAAAAGATTTTTTTAATTTTCGTTTTCTACAGGGAGTTATCGAGGTTTAAACTTCTGAGAAAAGTAGAGGGAATTCACGTTATTTTTATTCACATTTTCCGGAATTTTTGCCTAAATTTTCGTCAATTTTGCTAAAATTTGTTAAAATTTTTTTAAAAAATGTCTTTGATTTTGTTTTTAAAGACAAACAAGCATTCTTGATTATTTTGATTAAATTTTCTTGGTCGAAAATTCTGGATAAATATTTCAAAATTCAGCCTTTTTCGTCAAAAACAGCACAAAATAAGCTACTTTAGTCCACTTTGATTAAATCTGACGACAGTACACCCTGAAACAACACTAATACAATCTTTGTAGACTCAGAGGGGGGCTATTCCTATTTCAGCTTCCGCTGAGAGTGCTCTGTGATTAAAACTTTGCCGTTTTTTGCTAACTTTACTCGTTGATTATCAAAAATGCAGAATTTGTTTTTGAGTTTTCAACTAACAAACTCTATATCTACAACATTCGAAAAATCAATTGTTCCTAACGAACAAAAAGCATTAGCCGGGTTAGTTTTGGGCCAATCTTGGACTGTTACAATACAAAAAGATATCGGATTGTAATCAGTCGGTCTTTTTTTGAAAAAAAAGACGCTTTTTTATTAATAAAGAACAGCTTATTAATATCAAATCAAAGCTCATGAGTGATAGCTCCGATTGGCTTCCTATGCAGCTCCAAGCTAAAGCATGTCGTTCTTTACTTGAAAGTTTATGGTCGTTTCGATTTTTAAATTAAATGATTTTTAAATAAATAATGGCGTAATATACTTTTCCTCTTTTTTTTTCTTATCTTGGTCAACTTGTAGCTTAGTGTCAGCAAAAAAAGAAAGATTCTTCATTTTACTGATTTAAAATTAAGTCTCAATTGCGGTATTAAGACTGAAGTTATTGTTTTCTGGCTTTGATACTACTAGAAATCAGATTTTTTTTGTTTTTAGATATTTGCCAGTAATTCACGTTTTCTAGTTTTGTCACATTATCACATTGTTGACAGTTCTTATATCACATTATTACCGTTCAAAATTAGACAGAAATGAATATATTAAAATCCTGGCAGATATAGATTATTGGTTTAACGGCCTCGAAAATTCTTTCTTGAAGAAATTAATTGACTTTTTTAATTTTGTCTTTAACTGTCATTTTTACTTTGTCGTTTCGGTTGTATGGAATTTCCTGTACAGTGATAGATTTCATTGGCTTTTCAATACATGGGCCGATATCCTGATATTAGTAGATAGCTGATGGCTTTCATGACTTTGAAAACAATCGTTTTCCAAAACAAAAAAAAAACTTTTTATTTTCGCAATTTTGTTCCTTTTGTTTTTCTTTTTGTTAGCTAATCTCGTTAATTACAGGTCAAATATGGCATTATGGGTGTCAAGGGAAGGTGTCAAAAGGGATTGGTGTCACAAAATCTATTTTTTTAAAGAATTCGTTATGACCTTACTAGTTTGACTATGACCGACACCGCTTTTTCACAAAAAAAGTAAATTAATTTGATTTTTGTCACATTTGACGTTGTTTTTGTAGATGCAAGACAAATTCTGGATAACTGAAGGTCTCAGGAGCTTCCGTTGGATGAATAAACGACCCGATTTAAATATTTCATTTTGTAATTAATGTCTTTCATGACTTTGGATGTAACTTCGTTTTGAAAAATCAAAAGTATTACATACTTTTGCCCTTTTCTCTTTTTTCCTACTTGTTACCTATTCTCATTATGAAAGGGCTAATACTATATTATTGGTGTCTGATGAAGGCTCAAGCGAACATATGTTAAGAGCCAAAATATGACTTTATGGCTTCGACAGCGTTTTCTGGCAAGTTTTATTTGATTTTTTGTTTGTAGTTTATTTGTTGTTCTTTTTAGCCGCTTAAAAAACTGAATAAGGACAGGTCCCAATGCCCTTCTATAGAAGCATTGGTAATCGTAAACCTTTGGGATTTTTTATTCGATTTCAAAAGGTTTTCATCACTTTGAAGTTAATTGTTTAAAAAAATTAGCGAATTTGTTAACTTTACTGTTTTTATTCTTTTTTGTCTAATTGATACCGAACCTTTTTATGGACTCGTCCCATATCTTTTCTGGTGATTTATAAGTTATTTTGTTTAGTTTTAGGTTTATCTGACGGTATGTTGAATTTATTAAATTTTGATTTTTAAAACGGACAAAGAGTTTTTGATGTAATTAATGTTTGTTGTTGTTGCTGTTTGATTTTGCTGTTCGTATTCACTCGCTTTCTTAATATTGGCATATCACAGCAATCTAATGCATCAATTTTTACCCCCTTGATTTATTTGCTTTGGAGGCCATCTTATTGTTCATACACAATTTTTTTGAAAATTACTTTTTGATTTTTTTGGGATTTGCAAAGTATAATTTTTGGGTTTTCCTATCTGTTCCTCATTTGGTAGACAATTATGCCAAAATTGTGGATGAGCGGGGTCGGAACCTTATGTGCCATTGCACATTAACGAGCCTCCTTGTTATGCTTTTCCATTAATACGCAAACCACTTCATCGTAGCTTCAGAAACTTCCGTGGCTTTGTATCTAACTTAAACCCTACAATATTACATACTTTTGCACTTTTCTCCTTTTTGCCTCCTTGTTACCTAGTCTCACTAATGAATCGCCATATAATACATTATCGGTGTTTGAAAAAGGCGCAATCAAATATATTTTGAGGGCCAAAATATGGCTTGACGCTTTTAAAGGCGTTTTCTGGCAAGTTTCAATTAAATTTTTGTTTGTAGTTTTTTTGTTGTTCTTTTTAGCCGCTTGAAAAATTGAATAATGACAGGTCCTAATGCCCTTCTATAGAAGCATTGGTAATCGTACCCCTTTGGGGTTTTTTTATTTGATTTCTAAAGGTTTTCATCACTTTGAAGTTAATTGTTTAAAAAAATAAGCGAATTTTTTAACTTTACTGCTTTTATTCTTTTTTGTCTAATTGTTATCGAACCTTTTTATGGACTTGTCCCATATCTTTTTTGGTGATTTATAAGTTATTTTGTTTAAATTTAGGTTTATATGACGGTATGTTGAATTTATTAAATTTTGATTTTTAAAACGGACATAAAGTTTTTGATGTAATTAATGTTTGTTGTTGTTGCTGTTTGATTTTGCTGTTCGTATTCACTCGCTTTCTTAATACTGGCATAACACAGCCATCTAATGCATCAATTTTTACTCCATTGAGTTATTTGCTTTGGAGGCTATCTTATTGTTCATACACAATTTTTTTGAAAATTACTTGGGGTTTTTTGGTATTCGCAAAATATATTTTTTGGGTTTTTCTATCTGTTCCTCATTTGGTAAACAAATATGCCAAAATTGTGGATGAGCGGGGTCGGAACCTTATGTGCCATCGCACATTACCGAGCCTTTTTGTTTTGTATCTATGCATAAACATAGATGAGGTCTCATTAGTCACGTACGCCTAAACTTTCGTTCCCTAACCAACCTAATTATGACTTTACGCCGAAAACACAATAGATGAAGGATTTTGCATGAATTATGGGGTTCAATCAGTTCGTTGGCACTTACTTAATTGAATAAAAATGACTTTTCTTCAAATTGTGGCCCCATATAATTGCAAAGTCTATTAGCCCCAGGAAAAAAGAGAATTATGCAAAAGCATAGCACAGAAAAAAATAATTATTTGTTGAAATTAGTTACTGTTTGAAAATTGGTATTTGTTTGAAATTAGCATAAGTCTTTGAAGACGTTGTCGACAAAAAACGTCGATAAATTAGTAGTAAAAACCTTTGGATTTTTATCAATATTGCCAATCTTTACCTTTAAATGAAAGATGTGTGATAAAAATTTAGCACAAAAAATTCTTATGGTTTGCATAGTCATTCAAAAATCACCTCGTTTTGGTGACATTAACACAAATAAGCATCCCTCATTTTTAGAGTCATTTTGAATTTCTGAATATTTCCTCTTTTTGTTTCTCTATAGTTTTTATTCGTATACGTAGAGCAGAAGCATCTATTAAAATACAAATCTTCAGACAATTTTCATTTTTGTTCCGACCCACTTTAGTGGGGGAGGAACTATATATTCAAATGGGTTTTTTTGTTTAGACAATTTTGGCCCATCAATATAATCATCGTAGAGAGTTGTGAGTGGTATCATTAGAATGCCCATCCAGCATAGAATTTGGAAATTAAAAGATTTTTCAATTTCAGCTTTTTATAGGGAGTTATCGAGGTTTAAAGTTTTGTGAATATTAGACGTAATTCAGCCGTTTTTATTCACATTTTCGGTATTTTTGACCAAATTTTGCTAAAATATGTTAAATTGTTAACTGTAGTGTTATCGAATTTATCTCTTAAGGTAGAGGAGCGCTGCTGAATTGTTCGATCAGAGTATTTTGGCTAGAATTTATGCTAAATTTTTAACAAATTCAGACATTTTTTGTCAAAAATGGGGGGACCAAATTTGATTTTAGCCCACTGACTTTATTTTTGCTGGAAGTAGACAACTCAAAACTGCAGCCATATTCTTTTTCAGCTCAAAAACGGCTCGTTGTACTACCGCTTGCAATAAGAGTCTTCTGGAATTATAATTTTGCCAGTTTTTTGCAATCTTAAACTAGATAATTGTACAAAATGCATTATTTATTTCTGACAAACAGAAAATTTCTTTTTAGAAAATGATCTTTTCGTAAACATTTGAACAACTGAGTTATTTGCTAGACGTCTGGCGCAATTTGGACTGATCTTGATCTCCCCATGGATCCTTATAATAAAATAATACTAGATTTTAAAGGGGTGCAAACTTTTTATCAAAAAATTTGCAATATGTAAATGTTTTTTATGTAAATTACTCAAAAATTTACTGACAAGAATTTCAAATCAGGGCTCAAACAATGACAGATACTATTTACAATAAACGAGGCCCCGCGATATTAATTTATGGTTTCAGAGTTAATCTCAAGGTTTTCATGGCTCTGACCTATTGTTTTCGTAAAAAAAGTTATGGAGTTGTTGAGTCTTGCTTTTTTTCTTATATTTTGTAGCCCCGTGATTAAGTGACCTCATTCGAAGATCCAGTAAGCTTCCTATGTAGTATAAACCATCCTAGACAATTCTTTCAGTTGTTATCTAAGGTCTGTTATGCTTTTGAATATATTTGTTTTGAAAAAATATCGGCGAGTTTCTGAACTTTGCCACTATTTCATCTTATTTTTCTCAACTTCGGGCGAAGTCTCAGTATAAACAGGCGGAAACCAGTTTACTGTGAGTTATAAAACAATGTCGGTAATGGTCTTATATTCAACTAATGGATTCTTTGTTTTGATACTACACGTTTTCAATTTGTTTTTTGTTTTTGGGCAAAATTGCAGACTTTATGAAATCATTTTGTTTCCTTGTCGAATTATCACATTATCAACAAGTCAGTTGTACAAAAAGTATAGTAGAGAAAATGCAAAACGTTAGAAAAAGGCTGATCTTGTTAGGTTAACTGTTTTTGCTGAATAGTTTATGCTTTTTTGGCTGAGACACAGTTATCTCGCAAAATTTTATTTTTTTTTGTTTTTACCTATGTTTGTCTCTTTTTGTTGTCGTACGCTATATAACAGATAACTATAGGTCTCAACTGCTTCCTCAAGGCGTATAACTCAATCTAGTTAAAGATTTCAGTTTAAAGCTGTTTGTTTTAATGACTTTCAAAGTGAAAGAGAAAAAAACTTTAACTGTCTTTCTTTTGTTTTCATTTTTGTCACCATGTAGCTCAATGAAACTAATTAGAAGTCTTAATTACTTTTGTTGGTTCATCTTTATTCGCGCTTGGTTATACGTTGTCAATGATTGCTTTGACAATTCAAATCCGTAAAAAGTTTTCGAGATTTCTCTACTATTCGTTTTTAGGGTTTCTTTTTGTTGTCATCACTACATAGTGCTTTTATAAGAAAGATTCTTTGATGCTAAGATGAGGAAAAAGTGGCGTCTGACAGTTTTTGCACAGTAACATCTCATCATTATAGTGCCATGAACAGTGTGATGTAAAATTGTTTGAAAATTTGGTTTCTTTATGTATTTGTTATTTTGTGGGGTGGTGACTTAGTCTTCTTAATAACAGCCCCCATTGACTTCCTGCGTTTTTGCAGCTGAAAGCATCTTTGTTGATATCTTAAATCTGTTATGACTGTTGAAAATATTTATTTTCAAAAACATGTTTGGGTTTTTGAGCTTCGTCATTCTTCTAATTAGTTTTTCGGTCAATTTGCAGCTCAGTCTCTGTAAATTCGGGTCACACCTTGTCTCTAGTAAACTATAATCCAAACTTAATAACAGTTTCAGCTTCAAATATCCGTTTCTCGGCTTTGTTACTTTTGTTACTGCGAGATTTTTTAAAATGCTTGAGATTTTATATATTTGTATATTTTAAAGGATTTTTGTTTTCCTTTCAATTTATAACAATAATAGTAAATCCGAAATTTGGTGCAATTGAACATTGGATAACGAGTCTCAATTGCTTCTTATGGAGGTATGAATGAACATTTCAACAATTTCAGTTGATATCTAATGACTTCATTAACTGTGAAATTAATTGTTTTTGAAAATAGGAACGTATTTTTGAACTTCGCACATCAGCTCTTTTTATCGACCTGTTAACCAGTCTCATTGAGGACAGTTCCCATATCCTTTCTACTGAAGTATAGGTTAAATTGTTTTGTTTAGGTTTTACCTGATGCGAGTTTGATCTTTTATTATTATAGACATCGTGTTTTATTCAAAAATAATGTCTGCTGTTTGATTTTTATCTTTGTCCTTTCTAGTAGTCCTATTATCAACAACTTTCATTGGCCCTCTAGTGTGGCATTATTTTATTCCATTGGTTTTAATGAACGATATATATATTTTTGAAAATTTTCTGTCTCTTCATCATTTGGTAGTTAATTAAGTCAAGAAATTGGATGAGCAGGGTCGGAACATTATGTGCGTACGCACATAACCGATCCTCCTTGTTAATACTTTATCGCAAAATGCGCGTATCATTTACTTGAGCTTTCCATTCTCTCAGTTTTTCAAAACTTTAATTCGGTTTTCACCAATCAAGATTATTTTCTCAAATAAAAGGTTATGATACATATTTGTTGGTAATTCCTAATATTATCAAAGAAAAATCAAAATCACTCGAATATATTTGTTGTTATTTTTTCATTTAAGTTAAGTTGAGTCAATTTTTTTGTTAATTCCTTTCGCAAAGTTTAGTTTTTCCTACATTAGTTAATCACATATTTTCCTATGGAATTTTGAAATAGGTCGTTTCTGCTGTTTTAATCCGTCCTCAGTTTGATTGATATCATTTTTAGTGTTAATTTAACTCTTTCGGTGGAATGTGTGTCTAAAATAACTTGCAGACTACATGTATTTTTTTAAATCAAGAATTTTAATTAAATCAAGTTGTGATTAAAACAGATTAGAAATGACAGAGCAAAATGACTTAAATCGTATTTTTGATATAATTTGACTTAGGTTAGATCCTCTCGTTTTTGTCATTTCTATAACTCAAGGTATTAAAGACTCGCGTTCCACATAAAGAGTGTTCAGTTATAAAAAAAGGAAAGTTATAAATAAAAGTTATAAAACAATATATTTTAATGGAATTTCTGCTATCTCATTTCTGCTCTGTTTTAACCCAAAACTTTTTTATAGTAATTCAAGTTATTATCTAAAATATAGATCCAAAAAATATAACTTGATTTATAAAAAATACGACTAAGTGCATCCTACAGAAGCATGTTTGAGTTGCAGACTGCGTTTTCTGTACATTTTCTATCTGGTCTCATCCCATTTTGAATTTCATAAAAAAATATTTGTGATAACTTAAGGTAGGCATGCGTATTTTTCATGGAAATTGTTCAAAGAACGTATTCTGCAACTCAAAAATTTCATCATATTTTTTACAAATCAAGTTATAATTTTCAACCAAGTCATGATCAAAACAGAGCAGAAATGACGGAGGAAATACTAAGAGATTAAATTGCATTTTTATATCGCTTGAATTACAAGAATTAGATCTTTTTATTATATCCGTTCGCAATGTCTTATTTTTCTTACCTTAGGATGTTGCAAACATTTTTCTATGCAATTTAAAATAGGTCATTTATGCTCTGCTTAATCCGTCTTCCATTTGGTTGATGACAGTTTTGGTGTAAACTTAACTATTTCTATGGAATGCAGGCCTTTAAAAAGTACAAATGCGAAAGCCTACCTTAGATTTATAAAAAAAACGAATGCCTACCTTAGGTTATCACAAACATTTTTCCAAAGAAATTAAAAAATGTCATTTCTGCTCTTCTCTAATCCGTGTTTTTTATATCATTTTTAGTGCTAACCTAACTTTTTCTGTAGAATGCGGGTCCTTCATAACTTCATTTATAGAAAATAAAAATAATGGCTTCATACAGAAGCATAGTTAAATTGAAGACTATGTGTTCTGAAAGACTTTTATCTTGTCTAGTCATCGACCGAATTGGTAATGATACTCGAAAGCCAAAAACATTTGATACCAAGAGAGAGTGTTTGAAATAAAATTACGTCAATTTGTAATTCATGGACACAGCAGTTCCTTAGAATGCAAAACTTCTAATACTAGGGCCCTTTGTCAGATCTTTTTGCAATGTCTTGTTTTTCCTACCTTAAGTTATCGCAAATTTTTTTCATGGAATTTCTGCCTCATTATTTCTGCTCTGTTCTAATCACAACTTGATTTAAAGTAATTGAATTTATCATATAACAAAAAAATCTAACAAATGTTAACTTTATTTTAAAAAAAAACGATCAAATGCTTTATATAGACGCATGTTTGAGTTGCAAGCTAAGTAATGTGTACAATTTCAATCTTGTTTAATCCTAGACCGAATTGTTATTGATACTCGTAACCCAAATACACTTGATACCCGGAGAAGGTTCTGAAAAAAATGAGGTGAAATTGGATTTCATGAACACAACATTTCTTTACAACACAAAACAGAGAAACGATGTAACCTAAAGTCAACCATTATGCTCAAAAAATCCATTTAACTTCAATTTAATTGAATATAATTTTTTGTTGGCACATTCACTCTTCGCTTTCCTTCTTTACCTGATGTTGAGTTGAGATAATTATTGCATCGTAGTAGTATGTTTTGTTGCATTTAACGGTTTAAATTTCTCTCAGAGTTTGAAAAATTATTTAATAAATAAACACAAGTTTCCTTAATTAACCTCATATTGGAGTCGTCAATTCCAAGTAAACAGTCTAAAATAGTGAACACGATAGCACCTTCAACCGAATGATCCCACTTACCCCAGTGTTGCCGAAACGGAAAACCTCTCTTAATTTTTTCAGCATGGAATTTGAACTAGATCTTTTCTGCTTTGCTTTTACACGTCTTCATCCTGATTGATCTCTTTTGTAAGTGCCAGCTCAGTTTCTTAGGATATGGGTTTTTACTATCCGCTCAATAATCATGTTCTGTTTTTAATTTCTTCTATATCAAGACTTGATTAGCTACATTTCCAAAATCGTTTTTAGAATGATGCTTTGACTTGCAAAAAATATCATTATATGGTTCATACAAATGCCCAAGGGAGCTCAAGACTATTTTGTTGTACATAAGTTCTTTAAATGAAGCTTGAAAACCTTCCAAATAATTTGAATGAGTTAGAAAATAAGTAAATATTTTGAAAAAAATAACTTAAAATGAAGAGCTGAACGAATCTTGTTTTATCTCACACAAGAGAGAAGACCGAATTAGTAAAAATACACAAAGAGCCACAACAAAAACATTTCATATGAGAAAAAGGTGCCCGACTAGAGTGACGTAATTTTGGATTTCGTGCTAACAACTGTTGTGCGGTTGCAAAGCAAAAAAATGATATAAAGTAAAGATGGTGAAAATTAAATTTATTTTGGAAAATACACCAGAAACCAGAATAATTAAAAACAATTTTTTAAAGAAACTTTCAATCGTCACCAGAAATTGAGTCGTTGCTTATTGCATCGGAGTAATATTTGTAGTTGCATTTTTTAGTTTGAAATTTCTTCAAAATCTCATACAGCAGTTTGATTTTTAATAAACTCAGGTTTTTTTATTTTTCTCATTCTGGCTTCGTCAGTTCTAAGTTAACAGTTGAAAAAAATTAAACAACATAGCGCCTTCACCCGAATGAACCCACTTACCCTTGTGGTGCCCGAAACAGCAAAGCTCTCTTAACTTCTCCTCGTGAGTAACAATGACGTCACGGACATCTTGAGTTTCCACAGTCGAGATCCAGCCATCGTTGACACTCTCCAAAGTGGAGTAACCGATTTCACAACTAGATTTCTGTAATAACTTATTACCACCCTGTAATAAGGGAGGGTTGTCTAACTGGACAATATTAGAATTTGGAACTAATTTGGGCAGTGTTTCATGACAGACACTGTTCAAATTACGGTTCAATGACGAGCTGGCTGATATTGATACCGGGTTCTGATCAGACGGTAGATTACAGGCCGGGTTAAAATTCGGGTGGATATTTTGTGAAATTTGGGAATTATTAACAACAATGCCAGAAGCGCCTGGAATGTTAAATTTGGAAGTCAATTTCACTGACTTTGTTGGGCTAACATAGTGGTGGGCTCTATTTCCCCCCTCATGGGTTTCTGATGATACGGGGCAAGAAGAGGGGGGTAAATTGGCATTGGGGGGACTAGGGTTAACGGTATTGGGTACAAGTCGGTGTGGGTTATTCTCATGGGTAAACGTGGGCGCTATTTTGCCCAGCAAAACATCTTTATTACCCATTCCAGAAGTGTCCGAATATACAATGGAGGCTATTTGTGAGACATAATTTGATTCCGCGATCTCAAGGAATAAATAGTAACGAGATACACTTTGTATGTAATGAGATACAACCCACACAAGTGCAAAGTATTATGTCAGGTACAAGAAGAGTGGTAGTATTATAGTGAATAATAATGGTAATTGAAAATATGTTCCATTTAGATAAAAGGGTCGGCACTGCAACATAATCTCCACTGTCCAAAGGGCCATTAAAAAAGATAAAGTATCCAAATAACAGAAAGGTCAAGGAAATTTACGATCAAAGGTCAAATGTTCAAATATGTTAATATTTTAAACTGACCTCCTTTTCGTATCAGACCATGAAAATTCACAAAGAGAATCCAAATGCTGAAAAAATGCATGATGTGTCTAAAGTATATATGCTACATTTGAATAATACTAAAGGGTCTTTTAAAAAGACAAAATGATGCTTAAGATGCCGCCTTTCTTTTTCTTTATTCAAAAACATGTGACTGATTCTTTCATATATTTAAGATATTACTACGCCGACAAGGTAAGAAAAATCTTTTGAAAAAGAATTTAAACAGTGCAATTTCAACATGTAGAGGTAAATTTTGAATCAATTTCCAGGTTTCAAAAAACTTGAAGAAGAAATGTCATTATCAACGCATTGAAAAATGATTAAATCTGTCTAAAAAAGCATTCCCATCATAATTAACCCTATATATTAATAGAATCTGATTCTGCTTAGATGTTTATGTTTTCTAACAAACAAGTTCAAACAGGCCATTTTCTTGTAAGTTTATTGTTGAAATTTTTAACCCAAATCGGAAATAGTTCTATTCCTCGCAGGAAAAAAATCCATGTTTACCTTTGACGTAACTAATTAAACGGATCAAAATAATTGGCAGAAAGCGTCCCAAGTTCTGAAAAAAAGTATAACCGAGAAGTACTTGTGTAGCTATAAGAAGTGGAAAAAGTGAATTATAAGTCTCTTAGAGATTAGTTAAGAAAAATAAAAATTTTTTAATTGAGACCAAAGTCAGAAATATTCTACGTTAACAAAATTCTTGATTCGCGCCACAAAATATCTTTTCGATCTTTCCTGATATTAGGTTTTTTTTTTCAATTAATGTTAATAGGAGAAATTAAACCTCAAATGATCCCACAAAAAAACCGAGATACCAATGAAAAAGTCATGAACAACTGCATCGATTAGCTCAAAGTTTTTCAAATTTGTTGTTTTCTTGAGAGAATATCAAGTTTGAATATTCTTTTTTTAACAAATACATTAAGAACCCGCCAGAATACCCCATGTTGGTTATTCAACATTCAAAAGTAATCTATAAGAGGTTCCACTTTTTCAGGCCAAATCAGACTTTTCAGGAATTGTAGCTGTTCCACAAAAAACAGCATTGTTGTTCCGACCCACTTTAGTGGGGGAGGGACTATATATACAACTGGGTTTTTTTTGTTCAGACAATTTTGGCCGATCGATATAATCAGAGCAGAGAGTTGTGAGTGGTATCATTAGAAATCCCCTCCAGCGTAGAATATGGAATTAAAAGGATTTATTTAATTTTCGACTTTTATAGGGTTTTATTGAGGCTTAGAATTTTGTGAATATTGGACGTAATTAAGCTGTTTTTTTTCACATTTTCGGAATTTTTGACCAAATTTTCGTCAATTTTGCTAAAATACGTAAAAAATGTTCATTGTAGTGTGATTGATTTCATCTCTAAAGATAAAGAAGGGTTGCTGGATTGTTCGATCCGAGTTTTTGGCAAAAATTTATGCTAAATTTGTCAAAACTAAGACTTTTTGTCAAAAATGAGGCCAAATTTGCTTTTTTAGCCGAATTGCTTTAATTCTGCTGGAAGTAGACACCTTAAAACTGCGTCCATTTTCTTCCAAAGCTCAAAAAAAGCTATTCTTACTCCCACTGGCTTTAAGAATCTTTTGGAAATATAAACTTGCCAGTTTTTTGCAAATTTAAACTCGATCATTATACAAAATATAAAATTTATTATTGACAAACTGAAAAATTTTGTTTAATATTTGACCCATTTCGCAACCATTTGAACAATTCTGTGTCTCTTTAGAGGCAAATCAATGTTTGGGCTGATTTTGATCTCATCATGGATCTTTACGATAAAAAAGTTTTTAAATTTTAAATGTGTGCTATGACATTGAATCCATTTGTTTTAAGAAAACAACGGTGAAATTTTGAACTTTGCCACTATTTCATCTCATTTCTCTCAATTTTGGGCGCAGTCTCATAAAAAAATAGGCGGAAACCTGTTTCCTTGTGGCAAAAATTTATGTCGGTGACAGCTTTGTTTTCAACAAATGGTTTCTTTGTTTTGATGCTACGCGTTTTCTTTTTTTTATTTTTGAGCATAATTGCACATCTTAAGAGTTCAATTTGTCTCCTAGTCGAATTATCACATTATTGAAAAGACCAATTGAAGCAAAGCATAGTGTGGGAAATGCAAAATGTTGGAAGATGGCGTATCTGGATATGTTAACTGTCTTTGTTTACTAGTTTACGCTTTTTGGGCTGAGACACAGTTAATTCAGAAAACTTTTTGGTTTTTGTTTGTTTTTACTTTTGTTTGTCTTTCTTTTCGTTGTTGAACGATATATAACTGATAACGATAAATCGATTGCAGGGGACTTGTTACACAATCCAGTTTATTATTTTAGTATAAAACTGTTTGTTTTAGTGGCTATCAACTTAAATTTTCACAAAAAAAAACGTTTTTTTTTTCAACTGTCTCATTTTTGCGTTCAATTTCATCGCCGTGTAATTTAATCGCACTAATTAGGAGTCTCAATTACTATTTTTTTTGTTGATTCAGAAATTTTTTTCGCCATTGGTTATACATTGCTACTGATGGCTTCGACCATTTAGTTTCATAGAAAGTTTTCGAAATTTCTATGCTGTTCAGTTTTTGGGTTTATGTTTGTTGTCATGTCTACGTAGTCCTTTTATAAGGGACAATTGTTGATATTAAAATGAGAAAAAAAATGAAGATTTACAGCTCTTGCAGGTAAATTCCTACAATTATAGTGCCTTGAACGGTGTGATGTCGTAAAATTATTTGAATTTCTGGGCTGAGACACAATTACCTCACAAAATGTTTTTTTTTAGTTTTTGCCAATGTTTGTCATTCTTGTTGTTGTTGAAGGCTATATTGATTGCTCTTAATTGTTTACAGGGGACTTATAACACAAGCCAGTAAAAGGTTTCAGTTAAAAGCTGTTTGTTTTAATGGCTATCAAAGTCAATTCTCAAAAAAAAAGAATTTTTATCAACTGTCTCCTTTTTGCTTTCAATTTCGTCACCAAGTAACTTAATTTCACTAATTAATAGTCTCAATTACTCAAATTTCTTTTTTGATTAAAACAGTTCATGCGCGCTTATACGTTGTTACTGATTGTTAATTAGTTTCATAGAAAAGTTTCGAAATTTCTCTACTGTTCAATTTTTGGGTTATTTTTGTTGTCATCTTTACGTATTCCGTTTATAAGGAACGCTCATTGATGTTAAGATGAGTAGAAAATGATAATTTAAAGTTCCTGCAGCTGATATCTTATAATTATAGTGCCTTGAACATTGTGATGTCGTAAAATTGTTTGAAGTTTTGGCTTCTTTAAGTATTTGTTGTTGTATTGTGGGATCGTGTTTAACTCTTTTTTAACAGGCCTCCTAAGGTGTTAACATGCATCTTAATTCATTGCTGTTTGTTTAAATCTTAAGTCCGCTAAAATATGTTTTCAGATATATATTTGGGTTTTTGAGCTTCATTTTATTTAATATTTTTCTGGCGGATTTGTAGATCAGTCTCTGTAAACAGAGGTCACAACCTGTTTCCAGTGAGTTATAGTTTATATTTTATGAAGTTTTTCGCTTCAAACTTCTTCTTCTCGGCTTTGCTACTACTGCTACTACGAGATTTCATAAAACATTTGAGATTTTTATAGGTTTGTACATTCTAAATGATTTGTTCTTTTTTAAATTTATATTAATAATCGTAGGTCCTATTGGCTGTAAAAATTTTGCGCTGTTGTATATTGGACTATTACTTGTCTCAATTGCTTCCAATAGAGATAAAATTGAATATTTTAGTGATTTCAGTAGATATCTAATGACCTTAATAAATGTGTAATTAATTGTTTCCAAAAATAGAAACGTATTTTTGAACTTCTTTGCTCTTTTTTGTCGGCCTTTTAACCAGTGCCATTGAGGACAGGTCCCATATCTTTTCTAATGAAGTATAGATTAAACTGTTTTGGTTTAGATTTTACGTGATGCGACTTTGATTTTGTTGTGAATTTTTTTATCATAGACACCGAGTTTTGGTCGTAAATAAATTTTGTTGTTTATTTTTTTATTCTCCTTTCTAGTAGTCCTATTATCAACACATTTCATCCTCCTTCTAGCGGGGTTTTATTGTATTCCGTTGGTTGTTTATTGAAAGATATGTATATTTTTGAAAGTTTTCTCTCTCTTCAACTTTTGGTAGCCAATTAAGTCAAGAATGTGGATGAGCGGGGTCGGAACATTATGTGCGTGCGCACTTTACCGAGCATCCTTGTTAATGACAGTTACAAGGATAGTCATTAATATTAATGATAGTCTATAACAAAGCAACCATCCACAAAAATGGATGATAGTCATTTATAGTTAATTTATGATTAATGTAAATTACGTGCAATTATAGCTTCTGAGTTATGGTACGGCGACAAAAAACTGCAATAAGCTCCTTATTTGTCTCATTCGTGAGGTATGTGCGGTTCATTGGAAACAATGGTTCGACAAAAGGTAATTTTTCTTCACTAAAATACAGAAAAACACAAAGTTTTGTATAATCCATTGAAATAAAAACAACCGCATCGTTATTTAAAAAACTAGGCCTCGAATTTGTAACAAGTTCAATAACGACTGCTAACAATTAACAATTTTTTTGTTAAGCGTCATTTGTGGGCAAAAGTACAGACCGAATAAAAAACTTCTATTCAACGTGATTAAAAGTTCCAACAGTTAAAACTTGAGAGTTCGTACTTACCGGTTGTGACTTCATGCAAGACTGAAGGGAATAAAAGTTAATCAGAAATAGTATAATCTCAACCTTAGATTTCTAATACTATTAATTTTTTGGGAAAATTTTGCTAATTGGTTTCATTATATCTGC
Source organism: Convolutriloba macropyga (assembly GCF_964194025.1). Taxonomy (NCBI): domain Eukaryota; kingdom Metazoa; phylum Xenacoelomorpha; order Acoela; family Convolutidae; genus Convolutriloba; species Convolutriloba macropyga. Next base: position 18,238,261 of record NC_134474.1, read on the forward strand.
TTCAGGAAACATTTACGATATTTTGGGTCAATAGTAGATCGAGGTTTTCAGTTCCTTCCATTTGGAATGTTTTAAATTTGAATTGATTATATGTTTTCTATCTGTTCTTTAAATTAAAATTCAAAATTGTCAGTGTCTTCATATATGAGACAAACTAAATTTTCCATGTTAAAAAGGATTTGTCGAAAATCAGCAAGCCTTGTTGCCAACGCTATCTTTGTCCCATTGCTAAAAAGCGCGTTCAAGATGACAACTTAAAACTGAAATTCCCGGGTCGGCTATCATAACTGGATATTGACCGTCATATCCCAAAGAGCAAACACAAGACAAAGACAAGAGCAAAGAAAGACTACTTTTGTATTTTGACCTTCCGACACTGATAATGTGTATATATATACAGCTAATTTTTGAGTCTTTTTCACTCCCTAAATCAAATCACAATCTTGATCTAATAATCAGATCTCTCCTGTAAATCTGTAATTTCTATTGTAAAATATCATTTTTGTTAGTCTCTCAATTTGAGAAATTAATTTTGTTCTACTTGGTTAAAAACTCTTTTTATTCCACTTGCGAAAACTCATAACCCAAAAAAGATTTGTCAAAAGTTAGCAAGCCTTGTTGCCAACGCTATCTTTGTCCCATTGCTAAAAAGCGCGTTCAAGATGACAACTTAAAACTGAAATTCCCGCGTCGGCTATCATAACTGGACATTGGCCGTCATATCCCAAATAAATATAGAATTTAAGGAATCTTAACAACCACAAAAATTATCCGTTTATACGTAGTTATGGGCATATTTAGGGGGCACACAAATTTACCTTTATTTCCCGTTGAAATTCCCGCGTCGGCTATCATAACTGGATATTGGCTGTCATATCCCAAATAAATATAGAATCTAAGGAATCTTGACAACCACAAAAATTATCCGTTTATATGTAGTTATGGGCATATTTAGGGGGCGCACAAATTTACCTTTATTTTTAAGCAAGCTATGTGTAATAATCTTAGCACGTAGGTGAGAATCCCTCATAAAGGATTTCTCTCAGGGTGCCATCTCAGTTATTCTTTTAAGCATTCATCGTTGTTCAGTATCAGTGCAAAAAAATTGTAGGTTGTCCGTTTTTAAAAACTTACAAATTGTTTGAAAACTTTATGATTATTTGAGACAATTTTTAGCGGTAGGAGAAATAGAGGTTTTCACGGTGTTATTTGCTTTAATATAGATTACCAAGAGTCAATTAACGATGAAGTTGACAGGACTGAACTCAAGAACTAAACTGCCTCCTATTTAAACAGTTATAACAAAAAAGCAACGTTAAATTTTTATGTTTGTTGGTTTTTGTCTTTTTGAATGTGTTAGAAATTCGATCAAACTATAGTCTGGAAATTAGTTAGAATTATTAGAAGGGAAGTTTAACTTACCAGGTTACACAAACAAGAGCAACCACAAGACAAAGACAAGAGCAAAGAAAGACTACTTTTGTATTCCGACACTGATATTATGTACTTATGCAGGTAATTTTTGAGTCTTTTCACTCCCAAATTCAATTCACAATATTGATCTAATAATGATATCTCTCCTGTAAATCTGTAAATTCTTTTGTAAAACATCATTTTTGTTATTCGCTCATTTTGAGAAATTAGTTTCGTTCTACTCGGTTAAACACTCTTTTTATTCCACTTGCGAAAACTCATAACCTAACAGGTTATGAGCCCCGCGCCATTTTCTAAGTCATAAAAATTTATTTCTAAAACAAAACTAATTTTTTGTTGACAGTCATAATCTCTTTCCCGCTTAGAACTTTTTCTTTTCACAACTGTTTTGCCTGCTCAATCTACGATGGTTCAACAGACAGTGAAGTTGCTGACCTACACAGGAAAGGCACAGGACTTTCCAATCTGGATCACGAGATTTGTGGCAATGATGCAGACGAAGGGACTCAAAAAATCACTAATTGGGACAGAGACGCAAACCAATGAGCCAGCAACACTAGCCAATGGGGTAAGCTATGATGAGAAAAACCACAAGATACTGAAGGATGCATATGAGAAGGAAGTTGTAGACTAGGGAGAAACGAAACAATGTGTAGTGCCATCTGGCATTGACTCTATATGCAACAACCCTCATGCTGATGACACATGACTGTGTGGGAGATGAGGGCATCGCAGATGTAGCAAAGGCTTGAAAGCTTTTGCAAGAGATTTCAGAATGTGGAGACGCCGACAGTTGTGACTTTGGTGACACAGCTTGCTCGACTGCAACTCGTGGACTCTGAGGATTTGGATAGCTTTTTCATCAGAGAACAGGAGTTGCTCAAAAGGCTACAAAAAGCAGGGGAAGCAGTCTCAGAGACTCGGAGTTGCTGGAAGACAGTGACACAGAGGACTTCTCACAGTCAGAGAGAGTTTGCTTCTATGAGGCACTGGAGCAAGTGGACATGGCAGAGCCCAGACCAGGAACACGAGCTAGGAACGTTCCGCAATTCTTTGAAGAAGTCAGGACCCATCTTGCTGTGACTGAGGGTGACTATATGGAACCCAAAACAGTCCGCGACGCCAGTCTTTATTTTTATAGAATCCACAGATTTCACAATGGAAAAGTAAGTTATGCACATTGATGAATTTTTATGTTTATAGTAAGCCTCAATATAATTTGTCTAAGTGTTGAAAAATTGTATGGTACAATTTGGTGACTGTGGAAAGGTCATGCCAACAAAAATATTGAACCATAAAAGGAACCAAGTGTATAAAACCACATAAGGTTCTTGGATATGATTACCAAGCATTGCTAATCCGTGACTTCAAAATTACTTAGACTTCTTCTCTTTTATGTTTTTCTTTCAAAATAACAAATACGTTTCGAAATTTTTTCAGCTTTAACAAACCAGCACGCAAGTACTTTCTCAAATAAAATAAGCTTCGCGTTCAAAGTTTTTCTTCTAGAAATTTTTTCGAATACCGTCCAAATGAAGCTGCTATTTAGCATCTTATTTAGCTATTTTATTGAACTGTTTATAGAATCGCGGTAACAGTAATCAGTATTAAAAACTCACCCATTTAGTAGGCGGGAATTTCAGAAGCAGCTTTCAGCGGTCAGATGAAGCTTTGCAGCCGATGTAGCTGGTAATAACTAAATGTGGGAGGAAACACGAAATAAAATTACAGCAGACAATCGTAAAATGCAGCCGGATAATCCCGTAAACCCTAAGTTATAATCAAATACAAATCAGATTTCTTTGTCTGCCACAAAAGCACCTACTTAATCGACTAATAATAGTAAGCCGCAATTTAGCAAACTCTATTTAAGACTAGTTTTAACCATTAATAGTTGTGACAGCTAGGAATTTTTTTTCCTGGGAAAAATTTTACACGGAAAATTTTTAATTGCAACTCTTGATTAATTGTCGCTGCAGTTAAGTTGTCTTATCATTGCTGATATATTCGAGCAGGTTGAAAACTTTCATCATTGCAGAACGATTAACAAATTGCAATGACGCAATGAACACCTTTTAATTTAAATCTTCTAAACAGTATCCACTTCGACAAACAGGCGTTTGTTACGTGAATATAAAATACAAAACAAGGAGGCTCGGTAATGTGCTGTTGCACATAAGGTTCCGACCCCGCTCATCCTTAATTTTGACATAACTGTCTACCAAATGAGGAACAGATAGAAAACTCCGAAAATTCAAGTATATTTAAAAAAAAATTGGTGTATGAAAGAAAAAACAGCCTCAAAAGCAAATAACTCAGTGGGAAAAAATGATGCATCAGATTCATGAGATATGCCAGTATTAAGAAAGCGAGTAAAGACGAACAGCAAAATCAAACAACAACAACAAACATTAATTGCATCAAAAATTTATGTCCATTTTTGGAAAAAAAACTTAATAACAAAGTCAAAATAGCGTTAGATAAAACTAAACAAAATAACTTATAATTCACCAGAAAAGATATGGGACCAGTCCATAATCAGGCTTGGTAACAATTAGACATTAAAGAACAAAAACAGTAAACTTCGCTTATCTATTTTTAAAAACAAATAATTTCAAAGTAATGAAAACCATTAGAAATCAACGACAATATCCCATAAATTACAGATACCAGTGTTTCTGAAGATGGAAATTAAGAACTGTCGGCATTCAATTTTTATGCGGTTACAAAAAGATCAACAAACAAAAAATCAGATAAATTTTGCTAGAAATCGCTTTCGAAGCCGTAAAGCCGTAATTTGGCCCTCAAAAAATGTTCGACTGCACCTACTTTGAACACCGATAGTGTAATATGTGATCTCTCATCAGTGAAACCAGGTAACAAAAACCAAAAAGAAAAGCAAATTTATGTAAAACCTGTTTTTTTTCGACAAAAAATTTTTTCCAAAGACATGAAAGCCATTAACTACAAATTGAATTAAATAAATAGGTTCGTTTATTCTTCCAAAAGAAGCCCCTGAAACCTGCAATTATCCAGAGTATAACTTACGTCAACAAGAAGAACGTAAAATATGCCAAAAATCAAGAATTAATTTACTTTTTTTTTGAAAAACCCGTGTCGAAATCAGTAAAGTCTAAAGAGCTTCAAAAACCTTGTGACAGCAACCCCTTTGACACTATCCCTTGGCCACAAGATTGCCATATTTGGCCTGTAAATAACGAGACTAGGTAACAAACAGACAATAAAAGGAATACATTTGCGAATTTAAAAAGTGTTTTTTTATTCACGAGAAAACAACTGTTTTCAATGTCATGAAAGCCATCAGCTATCTACTAATATCAGAAAATCGGCCCATCTTGTTTTTCAGGAAGAATCAATGAAATTCGGTCATTGTACAGGAAATTTCATACGATTAGAACGACAAAGTAAAAACTACAGTTAAAGACAAAATTAAAAAAGTCATTGAAATACTTCGAGAACGTTTTGTCGAATCAGTTAAACTCAGAGCCTAAAATCTTAATAATTTCAATATTATCAATTTTGCCGTATTTTGAACGCAAATACTGTGATTATGAACTGTCAGTAACGCGATGTTGTGACAAGGATGATGTGGTTCAGCTTATTAACTCAATTACCAAAGTGAATAGTGCTTCAAGGCCATTTCAAGCATTTAAGCTAGAATAGCATGAAGAGCGAAATTTAATGCTATATTCTACTGAAGCTATACGAATTTGTTCATTTTGTTCAACCTTTATATGTAGCAACTATTATTATTACACAATCGTCACACATGAAGCTATACTGAAAGTCAAACTCGAACTACTCTATTATTGCCACGTATTCAAGTGTTCGCAATCAGACAAATTTAGCTCAAACAGAGCAAGAAATACCCAACTTGGTACGCCAGATTTGATGAATTTTAACAAGAGATGCAATTCTGACATGTACGGCAGTATAAAAAGAGCTTGAAAAAATACCAAAAATCAGCTGAAACTCGTAAATTTGGTTATATTAAACTGACATACAGTGCGTATAGAAGCAGACTTTCCTGAGCGGTGAATTACTTGTTATCGTGTCTTGTTTCTGTAGATCATTTTATTGATTGTACAGTTTTAACTTAACTTGGACTTGTTGAAAAGAGAATTAACTTTGATATTCTCAAAACCTTTATTTATGAGGAACAAAGTTCCTAAGTAAGAGATACTTTGTGCAAAGCGCATAGTCAGCTGCTCTTACCGGCTTTAACGAAGCCTAGCATATTTTTGATATTTGTGTTATTGAAGCCAATTGATAAACAAAAATTGTTCATTAAATTAACTCAGAATATTCAAATCTGAGCTAAAATTTGTTGTGTTATTTCTCGAAGATCATGTAAACAATACAGTTCATTTCTTTTTCGTTTTATTATTTGTATGACAGTGTTGTGCACTACCAAGTTTGCTCAATTTTGAATTTTTAATCACAGAGTTATTCAATATTGAAAATTTTGCCCATGTATTAAGATTGGGTATAAAATAAAAAAGGTAACCCCACCAAAGCAGTTTACCCAGCGTTGCTTGTTTTTACATCAGATAGTACGCCTACCTAACGTTCATCATCCTGTGAAATTTTTATCTCACTAGCATTTGTGGTTAAGGAGATATCCTTAAAAAACCTCCAACTTGAGACTAATTGGTTATTTGTAGTTTCGGATTTTTGCCTAGTTGAAGCAAAGTTATTTGTTACTAAGCAAAGCTGAACAACTGGTAATTTGAAATTATTAGTTGTTAAGTAATGCAACGGCATTTTAGAGTATAGCGACAGTTCATAAACGTTAACTGCAAAAGTACAATATCCGGACAGATTTGAAACCGCTGAAAAGAACTGGGCGGTGTAAATTTTTCCTTGACTTGATAGGAGAGCCGCCGTTACAAAGACTAGAAAAAATAAGAATTGGGCGGATACCCCAAAATGTGATAAAATTGAAATCTAGATGTATCAAAGCCAGAAAACCATAACTTAAGGTGTAAAACCACAATAAAGATTGAATTTGAAGCATTCTTTCATTGCTGACAATAAGCTACAAATTGACCAAATATCGAGAGAAATGAAGGCAAATTTCAATAAGCCATTATTTATTATAAAAATCAAATAAAGTTAAAACTCAAAACGACCATAAGCGTTCAATAAAAAAGTTAGATACAATAATTTGGAGCTAATTAGGAAACGAATTAGAGCTATCACTAGTAAGCTTTGATTTGAAATTTTGCTGTTTTTAGTTAACATTTGAAAAAAAAAGTAATTTTTCTTGTAAAAAAGATCGACTGATTACAATCCGAATTTTTTTGGATTTAACAGTACAAGATTGGTTCAAAACTAGCTCTGCTAATGCTGTTCGTGCACTAACGACACCTAATTTTTCAAAGGTTAAATATATAGATATTTTCTTAGTTAAAAAATCAAAAATGCTGCGTTCAACGAGCGAAAATCTGGATAATCAACGAGCAGAGTTAGCGAAAAACGGCAAAATTTTAATTACGGAGCAGTTTTGGTGTGTATTTTTTTTAATTAAATCAAAGAGGACTAAAGAAACATATTTCGTGCTGTATTTGATGAAAAAAAATTGAAGTTTGAAATATTTAGCCTGAATTTATTCCAAAAAAAAATTTTAAAAAATTAGCCGACAATGTTTTATTTGTCTTTATAAACAACACTTTTTCGAAAAATTTAACAAATTAATAATAAAAATTAGCGACGTTTTAGTCAAAAATACCAGGAAATGTGATTAAAGTCAACAAAATACACTCTCTTTTCTCAAAAGTTTAAAGATTGATAACTCTCTGTGAAAAACGAATATCAACAAAATCTCTTTAATTCCAAATTCTACACTGGACAGCCTTTCCAATGATACCATTCTCAACTCTCTACGATGAATATATCGATCGGCGAAAACTGTCTGAACAAAAAAAACCCATTTGAATATATAATCCCCCCTCAAGAGGGATCGGAACAATAAATGGTTTTGTAAGCTTAATATTATTGCTAACTAAGTCGCTAAGCTTATAAATGGAAAAAATAAGGAAGTGGAAATAATTGCTCATAAAAGGCAATTGACATAAATTTTCATATTTTTTTCTCATCAATAAAAATGGCTAAAACTTGATATTTTAAAGTTTAAAAACTTCTGTGAACTTTGAAGTCGGGCGGTTATCAGGCATAATTACCTCAAATTTTGTTGAAATTACTTTTAACAAAGTTTTAACAAAGGATACATTTGGAGTTGAGTAAAAAAATGTTACACTTCCCAATGAATTACTAAAATAATTATTTTAGATGACCTGGATGGCTTAAGCAAGTTTTATGTTGTTCAAAGTAATCTAGTTACGACTCCTATTACTTGCGATTAGACTTTTCTTACGTTGAAAATGGCCTCTCCAAGAAATTTATTTATAAGCTTATTGAAACTACAAGAAAACTCATTATGTAAAAAAAACAGGAAACCAATAGCAGCAAATCAAATCGAACGATCTGAATTTCGAGCCCAAACAAATTAGATATCAGACATGAAAGCAATATACCTTACACAAAACAGTCATTTTTCGTGAAGGTTGGCATGGATATGGCAAACGAAAAAACAACATTGAGAGATATTGTTTTCTGCGTTGAGATCCCTAGAAAAATCAATGCTAAAGATTATGTGCCTGAGCTCTAAAAATTACAGTTTTGGCACAAAAAGCACATTCAGTTGGTTTTGAAGCAAAACAAATTACATGCCTTAGTTTAAAAAAGACATAGGACAATTAGTTCCTCCGACCCCTCTTGAGGGGGGAGGAACAATATACTCAAATGGGGCTTTTTGTTATGACGATTTTGACCGATCGATAAATTCAAGGTACAGAGTTGCCACTTCCATTGAGAGTAGACTAGAATCAAAATTTTGCCGTTTTTTGCTAACTTTATGATTATCAGAAACGCAGCAATTTTGATCTTTTAAATGACAAAATATATAGATCTAAAGCATTCGAAAAAATTGAGTGTTCTTGTTGGACAAACAGCAATAGCAGAGCTGTTTTGGTAAAAATCTTGGACTGTTACAATCCAAAATCGAGCTTTTTTATGTCAATGAAAGAACAGAACAATTCACATCAAAGCTCATTGTTGATAGGTCCAAATGGCTTCCCAAAGATTTCCAAATAAATTTATCTATTTTCTTTACTCGAATGATTATGGTCGTTTTGACTTTTAAAAACTTTCGATTTTAATTAAACAATGGCTTATTGAAACTTGCAACAATTTTTCTCTTAATTTGGTCAATTTGTAGCTTAGTTTCAGCAGAGAACGAATGCTTCTTCGTTTCCCTTCCATTGAATTAAATTTTATTTCATTTTTGCGGTGTTACGCGTTGATTTATGGTGTTTTGGCTTTGATACCACTAGATTTCACAATACTTTTTTGGTTTTTAGGTATTTGCTCATTTTTCACGTCTTATTTCTTGTTTTGTCACTTTAACACATTTTTGACAGTTCACAAATTACAATATTGGCGTTCAAAATAAGGCAAAACTGAACATACAAAAGTCTTGAAAGGTATAAATTACGGATTCAACGGCTTCGACATCCCCTTCTCGATGAAAATAATTGACGTTACATTTGACTTTAACTGTCGTTTTTACTTGGTTTATTAAGTCGTATGAAATTATCTGAAAAATGGGTGTTCTCAATGGAATTTAATGAAGTCATAAATGAGTTTTTATTCTGACTTGATTAAATAGCTGATGGCTTTCTTGACCTTGAAAACAATTGTTTTCAAAAAGAAAAATAACCCTTTTTAACGTTGTTTAATTTCGCATTTTTGATCTTTTTGTCTAATTGTTTCCTAGACTCATTAATTACAGGTCAAATATGACGATATTGTTGTCGAGGATGGTGCAAGTTACAAAAGCTAATCTTTTTAAAAGAATTCGTTATTAATTTACAGGCTTCGACAAGGTTTTTTCGCACAAAAATTAAACAAATATTTCTGTCTATATTTAACGTTCTTTTTGTTAAATAAAGACCTATTCTGAATTCTAATAGGTCTAAAGCGCTTTCTTTGGACACTTAGACGAATCTATTTTTACATTTTTTCTTGTAGTTAATGGCTTTCATGACTTTAAAAAAATTGTTTTCGAAAAAAAAATTCGATTAATATTGCCCTTTTTCTTCTTTTTGTTCTACTTTTTACCTCTTTTCATTAATGCCTATACCAAATTCTTGGTTTTCAAGGAAGGCTTAATTAAACATATTTTAAGCGACCAAATCTGACATTACGGCTTCGACAGCGTTTTCTCGCAAGTTTAAATTAAGTTTTATTTTTGTCTCTATTTATTGTTCTTTTTGTAACCAAAACAAAAATCAATAATGACAGGTCTTAAGACCCTCCTATAGAAGCTATGTAATCAAAAACAAATTGGATATTTTCAATTGCCATCTAATGGTTTTACATTGAATTATTTGTTTTTACAAAACATACGCCAGTTTTTATTATTTTTGCTGTTTTTTGGTTCTATTTTGTCTATGTGATACCTAGTCTCGTGAATTATAGCTCAAAAATGACATTATTGTTGTCGAGGGTAGGTGCAAGTGTACAAATCTTATTTTTTCAAAACAAATACGTTCTGAATTTACTAGCTTCGACCGGGCATTTTCGCAAAAAAGTAAACTAAATTTTGTTTTTTGTAAATATTTAACGTTTTTTTTTGTAGACGTGAGACTTATTCTGAAGTATTACAGGTCCCAAGCGCTCCCTATTGACAAATGGACAAAAAAAATTTATTTACATTTTGTAGCAAATAGCTTTCATGAATTTGAAAATAATTGTTCTCGAAAAAAAACAAAAGTTTTAATTAAAATTGCCCTTTTTCTTTTTTTCTGTGTCTACTTGTTACCTATTCTCATTAATGAGACCCCGTCTCTGCTTCTTGTTCTTTTCGTAACCGAAAAAAAATTGATTAAGGGCAGGTCGAAGGGCAAGGCCCTGTATAAAGGCTTATGTGATCATAAACGTATTGGATATTTTCAAATGTCATCTAATGGTTTTACTTTGAATTAATTGTTTTTAAAACACATCAGCCAATTTTTTTTATCTTTGCAGTTTTGTAATTTTCTGTCTATGTGATACCTAATCTCGTTAATTACAGGTCTAATATGGCATTTATGTTGTCGAGCCTAGATGCAATTGTACAATTTCTAATGTTTATTTAAAGAATTCGTTTTGAATTTACTAGCTTCGACAGGGGTTATTCGATCAAAAAATAAACTAATTTTTGTTTTTTGTCTATATTTAACGTTCCTTTTGTAGACGTAAGAAATATTCTGGAAAATTGCAGGTTTCAAGCGCTTCCTTTTGACGAATATATGAACCCATTTAAATATTACGTTTTGTAGATAATGGCTTTCATAAATTTGAAAATAATTGTTTTCAAAAAACCAACAAAACTGTTAATTAATTTTGCCCTTCTTCTGTTTTTTTGGTCTACATGTTACTATCCTCATTACGGACAACCCCCTATACCACATTTTGGATTTCGCGGACCGCTCAATTGAACATATTTTGAGGAACAAAATATGGCTTCAAGGCTTTGACAGCGTTTTCTTTTTCAATAGATTTTTTGTTGTCTCCGTTTGTTGTTCTTTTTATGATTGAAAAATGACAGGTCCTAAGGCCCTGCTAAAGAAACGTATGTGATCATAAAAATATTGGATGTTTTCAATTGCCATCTAATGGTTTTCCTTACATTGAAATTAATTGATTTTAGAAATATAACAAATATTTTTACCTTTGCTGTTTTTTGTTCTTTTTTGTCTAATTGTTACCGAGCCTCTTTATAGATTAGCCTCATATCTTTTCTTGTGAAGTACATGATATTTTGTTTAGTTCCAGTTTTATCCAACTCTATTTTGAGCTTCTGTAATTTTTTTTAAATGGACATAAAGTTTTGGATGTAAATAATGTTTGTTGTTATTTTTGTTTTTCATATTAACTTTTGATTTTGTTCTTCACGTGTGATTTTGTTGTTCATCTTGACTTGCTTTCTTAATGATGGCTGCTCTCATCAATATAATGCAGCATTTCTGCTCAACTGAGTTATTTGCGTTTGAGGCGATCTTTGTTCACACACTTTTTTTGAAAAGTACCTGAATTTTTGGGGGTTTTCTATCTGTTCTTATTTGGTAGACATTAATGCCAAAAATGTCGACGAGCGGGGTCGGAACTTGATGTGCGAACGCACATTACCGAGCCTCCTTGTTGGTCTGTTTCAGATTAACTCTGATGCCATCAGTCATTTGAGCTTACATTTGTGAGAAGTAGAAAACCTACTTTTGTGGTATAGAAAGAGTTCGTCTTTTGAAAATAGGACTAAATAAGTTACAACTATAACTTCAAAAGCTGTAAAAAATATTGATATCAAGGTCAACTTGCATTATCAATCATGATATGCTATATCTCTATGAGCTATGCAATATCTTATATCGAGTGACCAGATACTTGAGTACCAAACAACCAACATATCAATTTTTAATTTGTATTATAGCAAGAAACATTAAAAGAGAATCATCTTTGAAGAACACAAAAAATTTTGATGGAAAAATGTCCTAATAATTGTCTTATAAAATCAGTTCAACATTTTTTCCTTATAATAATCGAGTGCGCTCATTTTTTCGAAATATTGAACTTAAATAGCCTGTTTGTCGCATTAGAAGAGGCAATCGGTACAGAAATTCATTTACGTTCAAAGAGAGGGGCGGCTACTTGCAGACCAATTAAAAGGTTTAAGAAGAAGTAAAGTCCACTTTTACAATGAATTAAGATACAGAAGAGAAATCAGCAGTAAAAGTGAGTCAATTAATTTAAAACTTTATATCGATAGACGTTTTTATTGCAAAACTATTGAGCTTGCATAGAATGCCAGAAGCATTCAGAACTGTAATTGATTCCTTAGTAGCAAAAATTGATCTGATTTTTGAGCCCTTGGTTAAACTTTATGGATGAAAAATATCATCGAAAAACAAATAACTTCTGTAAAAAAAAGAACTTAATAAATTATATGAAAAAAGTAGGCCTAAATTGTCATTGAAGTAAAATGCAAGATCGTAAAACTGTGCGAACTCGAAACAAGTTTTAGGACTCTATCAGCCATTTTTGGGCCAATTTTTCTTCTTTCAGTTTAGGAGGTCAGAACCAATCAAGACTAATCCGACTTGTAAAATCTGGATCTTGAATTGCCAGTTCTTGCAACTTTGATTTGAGACGTGGCAAGTCTTGAAAGGGAGATAATTGCAGCTTTGATAGAGCTCCAATCGAACACGTGCAATCTAACAGTTTCAACGCTGATTATGTATCTGAGAGTTCTGGAAAACCGACAAAAATTCAATATTTTTATGTAAAAAATCAGCATGTGAACTGCGACAGCGGTAAAGTTTCTGAAAACGAGTTTTTAAATAAATAAATAATTTGACGTAAAGCACCCAAGAATCGTATTAAAAAATGTTTGTAGATTTTTGTAATATTTTTCCATAAAATTTTTGAGAAAAAAAACAGGTGTTTTCCAGACGCAATCAGTATGAATAATTGTGAACTATTTTAAAACCTAAAAATGAATGTCAAAACCGTTTTCAATTTTGATCACCAATATTCTAAGAACAACTTCAAATCAATTTATTGTTCAAATTGGCCTTTATGATATTAGCCATACCTGAATAAATGCTGAACACTTCTTGAGAAGATTTTATTAAACGAACAAACAGCTGTTAAAGGGTATAGAAAAATCCCCATAATCCTAATAGCAGAGTAACTTATAACTTAGTCTGTTAATAAATAAGCAGTAACTTTGGATCAACAAACTTGTGGTAAACAGATGAAAAGTTCAAGAGATAATAGCCGAGTGAATTTGCCGACACCTGGTTTTAGTTTTAGGTGAAACCCCTCAAACGTTGCAATCAACATGTTCGCGCAATCAATCTTAAAAACACTTATAAACAGGAAACACAAATATGACTTTACTATTTGCACTTGAATTGGTCAATTGATCGCCCAAAGATTGCCTAATAGCTGAGACAAAATCTGAATTTAATTCAGAAAATCGGAACTTTTTTAAAAGTGTTCAGAAAAGCCAGCAAGTGTTCATCATAACCGATTCAGTCTATATTCAAAGCTACATTTTCACCACGCCCTATTTTTAGCCATTAATTTTTTCAATTGTACTATTATATGAGTATAAACGCCTGTCATAATCTAAATAAATATGATATATTTGCATAAATGGAGACGAACACACAATATTAGTGAATTCAAATGTTCCTAACATACTTTGGCTTGCGTGGCTGTTTGCATTGCCATTTGTGCAGATAAAACTTCTTTCAGAATAAAATGGAGGAAAAAGATCAAAAATGAAACGAAGTTCAACCATTGGAAAGAGTTCTAAAAATTGGTTTATAAGACATCGACTCATTGCTCAAAGTCCAGTGCGTTCTCATACATTTGAGATATATCTTCCATGCATGTTTTGCAAAAATGGTCACTAAAGAACAAAAAAATCAGTTTAATTCAATCCACCCAACTGATGAAAAACAGCGCGTTTTTAAATGCAATACATTGGCTTTTCATATGTAAAAAAAAATACAGTTTACCTTCACTGGGATCTTTTAAGGTCATGCTTTCCAAAAATTGCATATTTTTTCACATGAAACTGTTGGTCATATTTGAGAAAGCAACTCTGGGTTATTTTTAAAGGGTTATTTAAGGTTAAGAAAGGGGGTTATTTCTTCATAGGCAACAATTGTTTTAAATAAAACAAAGCCCCATTAAGGAAAAGAGAGATCTGTGTACCAATTTCACAAATTCATCTGCTTAATTTTTTGTAATTTTTTTTCAGCTAACTCATTAGCTTTTCATTAAAAATTCAACTCAAAAATGGCAGCATACAAACGTCCTTAGTCATCCATCTTCATAAATTGCCAATTCAAGAATTTTTGACCGGACAGTTAAAATCAAGATAGGGCAACTTTTTATACATAAATCACTTTTCAAAAACTTACAAATATTACTTTGGAGAAAACAAAAAGCACTGGTTGTCATCTTCGGAAACACGAGGCTGCCGTAACTCAGTAGCAGATGAGAGCCCTAATACAACAGTTGTAATCGAAAAAACATCTCAAATGAATTCACCCTGATACCAGTTGTTGATTGAAATCACCTCATTGCAGAGTTCAGAATTTTTCTGCAAGAAGAAAGGGGGTTCCAATTTTGTTCCAATGCATTAATGGGGGAGGAACTATATGCTCAACTGGGTTTCTTGCTTCAATCGATTTTCACTGGTGGAAGTATTCATCGTACAAAGTTATGACCGCTATCATTAGACAACTTTTCAGGCGTAGAATGACAACTTAAATTTTTTTCAAATTACTTCTTCCGAGAAGTTAGGTAAATTTACATTTTTTTTAACATTAGCCTCCCTTCTAATGTGCTATTCACATTTTTCGTAAGTTTGCTAAAATTTTGACCAATTTTATTACAAGAAAGATAATACTGTCGACGATAGTCTCATTGGATTTAAAATTAAAGATTAAAAAATGTTACTGATATGCTTGAACCAACAATTTTGGCTAAAGATTTCGCTAAATTTTTGAATAATCAGCACTTTTTTCATTTTTTCTTGACGAATGTAATTAAATATACCTCTTTTATCTACATTTTTCAAATTAGACGGTATTGCAGGCATAAAAACTGCTGTTATTACCCTTGCTGACTCAGATGAGGGCTACTTTTATCTCCGGTTTTAAAATAGTGTTCAGAGGTTATCATTTAGCGGCTTTTTACTAATCTAAATCAATAAATTTTTTGAGAAATCATAATTTCTCTAGCTAAATTATCTAATACGCAGTTACTTGGAAGGATAATGCTTTGAAACAATCACGCGGCGGTAGCAAGACCACTTTTGGACCCATAGTTAATTTTTGCAATGAAAATTGATTCGGATTGTTTTTTGGTTATATCCCTTTAAAAATGTTATTTTTTTCAAATTTTTCATCCTAATTACAGCAAAGCCTGTTTTCAGGTAGAATTAACGAGAGATTTTATCCAAACTAGAATGAGACCCAATGAATAAATAGTGTTTTTAGGCGTAAAGCTCATTGATTTTATGGCTTCGAAAAAGTGCATTTGTGTATGTCAAAAAATAATTTTGAGTTTTGCAAGTATTTGATGTCCTTTTTGTTGTCCCAGAGGTGAGTCTGAGTAATCAAAGGTCCGACTCGATATCCAAGCAACTGTTGCCAGAACTATCTAATGTTTTCAGTTGATACTTAGTGGTTTTTTGCTAATAAAACTCGATAAGTAACAAAAACTCATTTTTATTTATTGATATGTTATTTTTTTGAAAAATTAGCTGCTTTGCGGAAATTGGAAAAGCTGTTTGTTTTAATAGCAGAGCAGACTAGAAATAACAAGATCAATTTTTGTCCAACTATCAACTTTTCTTAAAATTCGAAAATTTTCCGATTGTAATGAGGCGCTGTGATGTTTCTGCAAAAAATTCACATATATTTTTTACGGTAACTACAGACAAAATTGATTTGAAATCAAAACTAAAGACTGTCGGAACAAACTTAATAACAAATGAAGAGCGTGTGAACACAGAACAAAATGCGAAAAACTATTATTAGTTCTGCGTGTAATCGTTGTTCATTCGTAAACTTATGACATAGACTGACTTATTGCATGTTCAATCAGCTGCCTTAGCAATAACAAGTTAATCTAATTCATATTTACGAGTTAAACGAAAATGTTTTACAAAAACAATTGCATTTGCAATACGCAAATTTTTATTTTGTTTCTGCCATTTTGTTGCGCAGTGTTAGCAAGGAGAGAGATAGCACTCTCTTCGGGGAATTGAAACGTAGATTTTATTGCTCTTTTATCTTAATAGTGGATTTTTTTCTGTGGCACATTAACGACAAGTCACATGTTTGCTCTGAAGGAAGTTGCAATTGATTATTTTTAAGTTGTTGAGTGATTAGTTTTTGAGTACCTTTGTTTCAAAGCCGCAAAACTTTCTGGGCTGTTCACAAAATTTAATTGCTTTTTTATTTTTGCCTGTATTTATTCTTTTTGTGGTTTTTACACAATATGTAATGATAGGTCTCAAGGTCTTCGTATGGAGTTAAAAATAAAGCGATTTACGGATTTGATTTGATAAATATTGGTTTTCATTACTTTGAAATCAAAAGTTTTCAAAAAATGAAGACGTATTTTCAACCTTTGCCCATTTTTACTTTCTAGTTGTTCTCAATAAAGATAGTTCCTATGTTTTTTTCTAGTGAAATGCACTTCAATTTGTTTTGTTTAGTTTTTATCTAATGATGTTTTGACTTTATCTTTAAGTTCTTTTTTTAAATACTTGGACAATGAGATTTGGTGGTAATTAATTTGTTGTTTTTTTTATTTTCGCTTGTCTTGTCTCTTAGTCTCCTGAAAGGCAAGCATCGTTGGCTCTCTAATAAGACAGTAATCAATTTGTTAAGTGGTTTGAGTTTAAAGCTGTTTTTGAAATCGATACACCAACAAATTTTGAAAATTTCATGAATTATTGAACACTTTGTCTTGCTTTCTCATCTGGTAGACAATTAAGTCAAAAACCTGGTGGATCGGGGTCGGAACATTACGTGATAACGGGCATTGCAGATTCTCCTTCTTTTTGTGGAATTTCTTGTAATGCCTACAATGATATTTTGAGCACAGTTTTGCCAATATCAATAAAGATTAGAAGAGCTTGAACTAAATTTTTACTGAGCAATTTTTGAACTTTTCAATATTTTTTATAGTTTACATTCAATATTTTTTATAGTTTAGTATTTTGACAATCTTTTATTTAGAAGTAAGAAAACCGCAAACAGAGGTTCCAGGTTTTTTAGAGTTGGTCACAAAAAGTAAGTGGCAAAGTGGCAAAGTTCGGACTAAGCTTATCTTAAGACCATCAATATCAAGTTAAGGTAACTCACGCTTAAGGAATTCATCATTTAATCAAGTATCATACTTCGATGCCTAAACTGCATAAAATTTAGCCCTTCAAATGTCAGAAGTTGGCGGACTCGCAGGGCAAAAGCAGATGTGCTAGTGTAATATGCGTTCGCACCCCGCTCATCCGCATTTTTGGCTTAAAAGTCTACAAAATGTCTATCAAAAAATCAAGTACTTTTCAAAAAAAAATATGTAAGAAAAAAGAAAATATGTAACCAAAGCAAACAACTCAGTGGGTAAAAAATGCCGCTTTAGATTGATGAGATCATTATAAGGAAGGCAAGTCAAGACGCAAAAAAAATTAAACCACAATGACAGCAAACATTAATTACATCCAAAACTATATGTCCATTTTTCGAAAAAAAAAACTTATTAACAAGGTCAAAATAGCGTCAGATAAAACGGAAACTGAACGAAGTAACTTGTACTTCACTAGAAAAAACATGGAACCGCTCCATAAAAAGCATCGGTAACAATCAAAAAAGAACGAAAAAAAGCAATTACAAAAAATTGGCTCACTTTTTCAAAATCAGTTCATTTCAAAGTAATGAAAACCATGAGATAGCAATCGAAAAATTTCAACATGTTTATGATCAAATATGCCACTACAGGAAGGCAAATAAAACTGTCATTATTCAGTTTTTTATGCGATTACAAAAAGAACAACAAAAAGAGACAGCAAACAAAAATTCAATAAAAAATTGCGAGAAAGCCGTTGAAGCCGTAAAACCATACTTTGCCCCTCAATTTATGTTCATTTGAGTCTTCCACAAACGCCAATAATTTGTTATGCGAAGTCCAGAAAGCCATTAGCTGCAAAATGAAAAAAAAACAATAGGTTCGTTTGTTTGTCCAAAGGACAGGTTTGAGACCAGTAATTTTTCAGAATATCTCTTTCGTCTACAAAAAGAACGTCAAATACAGACAAAAGTCAAAAATTTGCAAAAAAAACCGTGTTGGAGGCTGTAAAATCATTCAAAAAATCCTTAGAAACATTTGATTTTTTACACTTGTCCCTTCCCTCGACAACAATAGTATCATATGTGACCTGTAATTAACGAAACTAGGTAACAAATGGAAATAAAGAACAAAAGTTAAAAGATGTTTTTTCTATTTTTGAAAACGTACTGCTTTTAAAGTCAAGAAACAATCAGCTATCTACTCAATTCAAAAAATAGGATCTTTTATTCCTCCATAAAAACCATTGATACCTGTCATTATCAAGAAAATTTCGTGAGACTAAGAAGACAAAGTAAAAACGACAGTTGAAGAAAAATGTGAAAAATTATGTTCAATTGTTACAGAAAGGTATTGTGGAGTGGTTAAAACCATATTCTAGGCCTTCAAAGACTTTTAAATGTTTGATTGTGCCTTTTTTGAACGCCAATAAAGAAAGACGTGAATTGTCAGAAATGTGATAATTGTTAAAACGAGAAAAAAGCGCTAAAAATTGGCCAATGCCTGAAAAAAAAAAATTGCGAAATCTAAATGTATCAAAGCCATAAAACCATTAACGCGAAAAACGTAAAAAAAGATAAATTTTCAATTCATTACTAAGCAGACACTGCTGACTCTGAGCTACAAATTGCCCAAATTAGGAGAAAATTATTGGTAAAGTTCAATAATCCACAGTTTTTTTTTAAAAAAACTCAAACGTTTTTAAGAGTCAAAACGACCGTTTTCCTTCGAGTAAAAAAAGTAGATTTATTCATACGGAACTGCCTAGGAAACCAAGTGGACTAATCAACAGAGAGCTTTGATTTGAATTGATCTGAGTTGATCTCTTCTGTAATAAACACACAAATGATCAAAAAAAATTTGAAAGAAAGACAGACTTATTGAAATTCGAATGCTTTTTGGATTGTAACAGTCCAAGTTTGGACAGAAACCAGTCTTGCTGCTTTTGCTGTTCGTCCATTAAGAAAACTCAATTGTTTCGAATAATAAATATCGGGTAAATTTGTTAGTTAAATATCAAAATAAATGCTCATAGAGTAAAGTTTGCAAAAAACGCAAAAATTTAATTCCAGACTACTCTCAATGGAATCGGAAGTAGGAATAGCTTCTTTTGTAGTTCTCAAGGGTTGTGTTAGTTGTTTTTGGGTGTTTAGTTCCGACAAACTTAAGCAAAGTGGACAAGAGCTGTCTTCTTCGCGCAATTTTTGATGAAAGTGGCTGAATTTTGAAACATTTAGCCAAAATTTTAGCCAAAAAAATCAAAATAGTCAAAAATTTTTTTTGTCTTTAAAGATCAAATCAACAGTACTATTGTTAACAATTTTCATATATTTTAGCAGAATATTTGAGCAAAATTTCCGGAAAATGTGAATAAAAATTTAAACCACTGTATTGCGCTCTAGAAAACAAAAATCAGAAAATCTTTTTAATCCTTATATTCTACGCTGGACGGGCTTTTTTGTGATACCACTCACAACTCTCAACGATGAATATATCGATCGGTCAAAGTTAACTGATCAAAAAATCCATTTGAGTATATAGTTCCTCCCGCCTCAAGAGGGGTCGGAACAAAAACAAGCTTCTCTGAGAAAAACCTGTAACCATTAAAAAGGGGATTGAAATTGTCTTCGGTCATTAAGTTAGACCAAACTAACCACAATCCAAGTGTGGCTACGATTTTTCACGCTAACGAAAACAGAAAATAACTGAAAACGGTAAACGGTGAGCAAATATAAGCAGACAAAAAAGCGAATAATTTTTACAACTTGAAAAGAAGATGCTCAAAGTCATAAAACTAATGTGTTTAACAATACATCGTCTCACAATGAAAAGGGTTAATGATGGATATAACATTCAATTTGTTTTTATATTCAACTGCTTTTAACGTCTTCAAACAACTAGGTCTCTCTGAAGTAAACAAAGTAAACAAATAATGACAATAAAGCAACCAAATGTTGGTCCTGCCTTCATGTAAATGAATTCTACCACTTTTTTCACAGTCGCATTTTGCCCAAAAAAAAGTTGAAGAAGGAATTCGAGTTCGACTTTAAAGTATTTTTCTTAATTAGGTTACGTGATTAGACAACATATGAGATTTTCATCCTAACTTTTATTCTGACTGAAAATTTTCAAATTGACCGACAGTTCAGCAAGCAGAAATTGTTTTTTGTCGTTTTATATTACGTAAAGCGAAGTAATTATCACACATTATGACATCAGATACTTTGTCATTGCTAACTTTTGATTGCAGCTCTTTAACTCTAATGTTGAAAGAGATTTATGAAAAATAATAATTGTGAACAAAAAATATAACATCTTTCTCTCTTACAAGATCATACATATAATCTCCATAACCAACAAGAATTCCTCCAAAAAATATTACGAGAGAACTCCTAGAAAATCATATAGGATAACATATTTAAAATACGTTGATTTCAAAAAAAATTTCATTAATTTTTTATTAATATAGCGACACGATTAAGAGTAATATGCAAAGTAAATAAGATTTTGTAAATAAGATTACATCGTCGCATCAAAGTAAGAAGTATATATGCTGTCTCCACACTCGACACTTCCAATATTATGTGAACTTTTTCTAGCCCACCAAATTATCCAGAAAAAAAACATGGGAGAGGGAACTAGGTGACATATTTGAACGTGAAATGAAAAATGTAATCTTTGATTTATAATCGCCCTCTCAGTGTGAAAAATTTGGTATCAGAGGTGCACTATTATATCACGCTGGTTGTCTATTCAAGGACAATTATCAGAAGTAGGGAAAGAAGTAAGAACATACTGAGAAAAAAAGGGGGCG
This sequence comes from Convolutriloba macropyga, assembly GCF_964194025.1. Classification (NCBI taxonomy): domain Eukaryota; kingdom Metazoa; phylum Xenacoelomorpha; order Acoela; family Convolutidae; genus Convolutriloba; species Convolutriloba macropyga. The sequence continues at coordinate 18,259,502 of NC_134474.1, forward strand.
AATAGAGAAATAATAGAAAGAAAAAGAGAGAAGAGAGAGAGAGAGAGGAGAGAGTGAGAGAGAGAGAGAGAGAGTGAGATTGGTATCAGATTTCCTTGGCCAGTTTTAACAGCCATCCGTACAAAAACACCATCCCCCACTTTATAGCCCCACCTTCCCACCAAGCGTACACAACCCTACCCTCCCACGCATGGACACAATGATACACACATGCATGTATGCACACTGGACGCTCACTTGTCTGGTATGGGGTCCCCTTCCCCATCATAAACATCCCACTTATTATCTCAAGTACAATACAATAGACGGTCACGTGACACACCACCGCAATCAACCGGTTATTGGAAATCGATTTTGCATCGACAGAACTTTCGATAAGTAGAAATCGAACATGGAGAATATTTGATTTGCGCAAAAAATTTAAGAAAAAATTTCATGCGGAGTATGGTATTTGCGTAAGAAAGTGCCAACGTGTGAGGCCAACACGAGTCAAAATTACCAGCGTCTACCGGTACCAAATTTTGCGAGTAAATTTAATCACTTTTGTTTTCCTAGATCGATGATTGCAAGATCATTTGAAATCAAAAAGAGAACCATTAAAAAGACATAAAATAACGTTTGTGATGGCAACTTGATTAAGAAATGAAGCTCAACGCCCAAAAATACGTAGAAATTTCTTCTATACAAACCGGAAAAAGTAGAGAAAACAAAACAAAAATGAGCAACAGAACTCCCAAAACTTGTTAAAGCAACCGAGGAATTTCTCAATTTCTTTCGGAGGCGTCAATATTGATTCCTCATGATGTTTTTGCTGAAAGAGAATTTGAAATCTAACTTTTCACAATATTCAAAAATTAACTAATAGGGAACTCAATAATTTCGAGCAGATAGACTTTTGTGAGAAATTATCCCAAATCTAAACAAAATTGTACGAAATGCTTTCTTCAAACGATTATTCAATTTTTCAGGTTGAACCGACTTGGTAATCATTTCAAGAATATTTAAGATTCCATATAGGACATACAAAGACTCTTAGTATTGTCGCAGTATTTATCTTAGTAGTGTTGCAATTGCAGACTCTTAGTGTTGCAATGATTACTAAAAATCAAAGAATTGTGTATGATCCTTCAATCGATATCAAGAACCAAACGTGGCCTTTCAAGGAATATTACAAGCTGTATATAAAGATCCAATCAAAATAGTATGACAACAGTAGGTCAAATATGGTTTTACTTCGGTAGAAAAAAAAACTCAAGTTCGTTGAAAAATACTGTTGACATTTGATTAGCAACAAGCTGAATTGCTCCTCTGTAAAACGTAGGGTAATATCAAGACTTAAACTTAATTGCAGCAGTTAAAGAAATGCAAAAATATAGCAGCATCATCAGAAACAAATTGAGATTAATGTATCAAAGTCAAATCGTGTTTTCTTAGGATTTTCAAGTGGTAACTAAAATAGGTGACGACAGGAGTAACCAGTCGGTTTTGCTAGCCCTTTCAACAAAATTTTTAGCTACTACTGGCCGTCCATTTTGCGAAAAACTGCCAGAGCAAAGGCAGAAATTGACAGTTCTACAATACTGTACTCGTTCTTCTTGAAAAAAAAACAAACACAGTGGAAGTTTAAAAATCCATAATGAACACTGAATTAAACTAATTTGTAGACTATATGAGCTCTAACTGTTCTAAAAACAACAGCTTTCAGTCTGAGCATTTTTCTATTATAACTTTTCAACAAGTCTTTAGTGGCAGTGTTTTTCCTAACTGTCTCAAAATAGCAGAAGAGATATCATTGAAAAAGAATGACACATTTTCAGAAGCCAACCGCTGTCGCCCAATTTAAGATTTACCAACAACTGGCAATTGTTTAGGAAGAGTGCTGCTCAACAGAATGGTCAACCGCTTTGAGCACTTCAGGCTTTTTAAAAACCAGTTCAGAGCCAAACAAAACAAAATTACAGCCACAGAAATCGAAACACTGGTAACAAGCATCTTTTTTGAATTTTGTTTTGATTTTTTGCCGAGGAAACTTAGCTGAGATTTTGTGCTCCTCTTTGAAGACACTTGTGTGGTACAATAGTACATTTTAGTTTGAGTTCATTGTTTTGGTGTAACCAATTTGGTTCAATTTCTGTTTAACTTAATTTAGTTCAATTTTATCTATTTTAATTTGTTCATCCATTTAGTTTAATTTTGAAGATCAAATCTTATGATTTCATACTTGTTAATTTGTTTATATCCTATGCATGATCTTTTGTCTGTTCACCTTGTCTCGTGATTGTAAGTTGCCGCATTTTAGTAATGTTATCTCGTGAACAAATTGTGAAGCAGTTTTGTTAATTTTGCCTAATTTCATTCTTCTCATTTTCGTAATTCAAAATAGTTGACTCTCTCTCTTAACTAGATTTCGATTCGCCAAAGTCTAAATTCAGACGTATCAAACTATAGACACATTGCTACAACCCAAACCATCGACAGTTCGCCTGCCAGTGGAACCGAAGTACGAGATGCCGATTGACGACACAACCGAGGAAGCAGAGAGAGAGCGTAGAATAAGAAACAACCAGCTGAAGTTGCAATGGGAACTAAAGTGTCAAAAGATAACCGAAGCGGGAATACTATGCGGGGAGCGTCCATGGAATTTGTGTGATCAGAAATGCGTGTCTCTCTTGTACCTAAGTATTGGTACTGAAGGAAGACGACTACTAACACAAAAATTCCCGCACGACAACATTTACGATTTGACTACCCTCAAACTCTGGGAAATGATGAGGATTGCCTTTATCCGCCCAAGAAACATCACATTCGATCAATTTGTGTTCTTCTCTCGGAAGCAAAAGAAGGGCGAAACTGTAGAGCAATTCTACAGCATCTTGAAAGAACTGGCTGAAAATTTCGACTTCGAAAACCGTGAAGAAGCCATCATCAGGGACATTTTCATCACTAACATGCTGGATGATGACATTCAGCTTGAGCTTCTAAGGGACACAGTTGAACCAGAGAGGGCACTCAGCATTGCAGTCAACATGGAAATGGGTAATCAGAATCAGCAAAGAATTTCATCTAATAACGGAGCAACTGGCAGTACGGTGAACGCAGTACAACAATTCAATCGATTTCGCGGCACGGGAGTACGGGGACCTCAATCAAGCAGAACAGTCACAAAACGTGCATCCGTTGGACAATGCCGTGGTTGTGGCCAAGTCTGGACACCTACACATCGTCAGGTTTGCCCCGCAATGGGTAAGAAATGTAACCACTGTGGTTTGCAAAACCATTTCGCTAAAGTTTGTCGTCGAAGACTTAATACTACAAGAAACACTCAACAAACTAATTGCATTAACACTGTAGATACGGCAGAAACATCTAATCAAAATTCTAGCCAGGAAAGTCTGAACGTCAATTATATCAATTATAATGAGCAAATCAATTCAGACTATGATTCTTCGGATGATAATTACGTTGCCACTGTTGAAAATATGAGTTCCCCAAATTTGACACTGAAAAATTTGTCATTAAAAATCGGAAACACAAACTGTGATTTACTTCTAGACTCTGGTAGTGGTTGTACCATTATTAATATGTCGCTCGCAAGAGAAATAATGTTCAATTGTGCTCAATCACAATGGTCGGAGAAAAGACCATTGGAATTGAAGTCATTTTCTAATGATATCGTTCAACCTCTTGGCACTTTGAAAACGCCGGTAAAATGTAATGATTGCAGCATACAGAAGGCAAAAATAACAGTTGTATCCGATGGATTTCGACCAATATTAGGACGAGACCTTTTTGACCAGTTAGGCATCACAATTTCTCAGAAGCCTTGCCCGCAATTAGAAGTTAATAATATAGATCCACCTTGTGCAATCAAGAAATCAATGGCAAAGGAATTTCCTGATTTGATCTCCCGAATTGGAAAATCAAAAAATCACACGGTCAATTCAAAATTTCACAAAAATTATCGAGTAATACATCAAAAAGGATGAAAAGTACCCATACACCTCCAACCGAAAGTGAAAATTGAATTAGAAAAACTGTTAAACGAAGGACACATCGAAAAATTAAACAACTGTTCAGATAAATTTTTCATATCTCCGATTGTCATTACGGTAAAAAAAAGGACAAGTATCAAAAATAGCACTTGATTCAAAAATCCTAAATGAAGCTATTCATAAAAACAAGTATCAAATGCCTAATATAGATTCGCTAATTCAAACAATTTTGCAAACACTGTCAACGGCGCCGCAGGAGGCCGCTTATTTCACAACTCTTGATTTGCAATACGCTTATAGTCAACTAAAGCTACACAGTGATACGGCCCGCCATTGTAACTTTAACATAGTCAGTGGTGATATGACTGGCACATATCGATTTAAAACTGGATTTTACGGCCTAACGGACATGCCAGCTGAGTTCCAAAAAGCTATTGATTGTACTTTTGCCGGTTTGGAAAATACTTTCTGTTTCCTAGATGATATTTTGATCGTTAGTAGAGGTGGAATCGAAAAACATCTCGACTTGGTACGAAAATGTTTAATAAAACTGGATCAGGAGAACTTATGCATAAATCTTGCAAAATGTCACTTCGCAAAAGAGACGATTGAATGGCTCGGTCATATTATTACACAATCAGGTGTAACCCCACTTTCAAGTAAAACAGATGCAATTGGAAAATTATCGGCACCTACTAATCTTAAAAAAACTTCGCTCTTTTATGGGTTCTGTACACCATCTTGGAAAATTTATTCCGAATTCATCACAATTATGTTACCCCCTACGACCATTGCTTAAGAAAAATTCGAAATTTCTCTGGACGGAAGAGCACGATAAACAGTTTTCTTTAATAAAAGAACAAATTACGGAAACCACTGAAAATAAACATTTCAACCCGGAATTAGAAACACGAATTAAATGTGACGCCTCGCGTAAAGGATTGGGATGTGCATTGGAACAACGAACACCTAATGGGTGGCATACTGTAGCATTCGCGTCGCGATTTTTGAACTCTGTTGAAGACAGATATAGTATAAACGAACTAAAACTTCTGGGTGTTGTTTGGTCAGTGGAACATTTTAAGTATTATTTATACGGCAAACCCTTTACTGTGATAACTGATCATAGAGCACTTCTCTCTATTATGAGAGAAAATAGATCTAACAAATCATATAAGAGTAGACTGACACGTTGGGTAGATCGTTTACTACCATTTGATTTCTCGATTGATCACCTTTCGGGCACAAAAATGGGATTAGTGGATTATATATCTCGCGACCCGCATCAACAAGCTGCTAATATATTCACATACGACGAGCAATTTATCGTAGCTAAATTGGATGTTATTAAACGTAGTGCGAAACGCTTCTTATTAAATGCCGAAAATTACGTCGATTTCGCAGCACGAAATCAATCTACAAATTGCGTCATAAATAATCCAAATTCCACTAATAACTTATGTAGTGATTTCGCACCGCGAAATCCAGAACATTCTACAAGCACGCAAATTGACGACTCAATTAGCGAATTAACGATAAATAATTTAAATTCCATCCCCAAAATCGAGACAACTAACATTCCTCACTCGCTTTTTGCCTTAAACCGACCCACCGAACAGTCACTCTCTAATTTAAATCACTTTCAACGAATCGCAACAAAATTCAAGAACGTCTACATGATGTCTCAATCACCTTCTGATGATGAAACGCTGATGACTGTTAAACAATCGACCCCATCGAGAGTCAGATTTGCAGAGGCGGGACCTTCTACTGTCCAAGCGGCACCCGTGACCCCCATAACACCTACTACAGATACAACAGCCACTTCGCCGTCAGTAGACGATTTGTACCTGGATTCATTCAACTTCGCGCTCTCCAAGATCTTCTCAAGCTCTCTCATGGCCAGCCTGACAACCAAGGACGCGATCTTGAAAGAGATTCGCGACTGCATTTTGACGGACAATGAAGATAGATGTAGACAAATATCACCCTACATTCATTCCTTCTGGAAGGACTTACATGTGAAGAATGGGTGTGTCTGCATAGACGACAGAATTGCTCTTCCCCATGCAATCAAGGATGCGTATGTAGACGCAATCCACGCAACTCATCCTGGCACATGGGGAATGACGGATATGGCAACACACGCGTGGTGGCCATATATGCACAGGGATATTGCAACCAAAACAGCAAAGTGCAACCCCTGTGTCAAGATTGGTAAAAATTTAAAACCTATTATACCAGCAAAAAAATGGGCACCGTTAAAGTTATGTAAAGTTCCTAATGAAGAGATTCAAATTGATTTTGGAGGACCCATCTATAATGAAAAAAATCAAGAGATTTATTTTCTTGCATGTATTGATCGATTTTCGAAATTCCCAACAGCAGAAGTATTTGATAGAGCTAATGCAGATAATATTTTAAAGTTTCTTCAAGAATAAGTTTTGCTACACGGTATACCCCGCGCGATTAGAATGGATCAGGCTAGATTTCAAACGGGGCATCAAATTAAAACATTTTGTAATCAAAATAACATACAGCTAATCGAGGCGCCAATCCACGACCACAGAGCTATTGGTTTGGTTGAAAGACTCATTCAAACAATCAAGAATCGCTTAGCCTGTATTAAAACGGCGGCGCAAAATCAATTTAATATGAAAGCATCAATAAATTCAATAATTTATCAGTTACGAATAGGTCGTCAAAAGACTATTAGAATATCACCTTTTGAGGCACATTTTGGCAGAAAAGCGAAAACACCATTAAGCAATATAACGACTAATCCCGATTCAAAAAGTTTAACTTAAAAAAATATTCTTAACAAATATTTAGATTTGGAGACTGTCAGATGGGACCAGCTCATCACAGACGAAAATTGGAACAATGATGAGCGAAGTGACATTGAAATGGAAATAAACAAGGACAAACTGGGCAAAGAGGCAATGAAAAGACAAAAGGATGACCCAAACAAAGAGTCGAGATTAATTTCTCATCCAGATGTTGGCCAACCGATACCAAGAACAGAATCGTCACTGGAGGTCAAATTGGCTAAAAAGAGACCACGAACAAAACGATCCAAGAAAAGTCTCGACAGTCTATATGACGTTCTCGCACCAGGATCGTCAGTAATTAAAACGAACGAAAACACCTCAGTAATCAAAGAACCGGTTAAGAGAGAGGTAACAATCAGGAATTCCGATCTCGCAAAGTTCGGAACAAAGGCGGAATGAAACACAGATCTGCAAATTTACGCAAACAGACGCCCAAAACTCCCCACGGGAAAAACAACGGAGGAACTCATACACCACCATGCAAAGGAATCAAGGAAAAAGTTAGAAGGTGGAAAAATAATGAAACACAGAAAAGTGGCAGATGACGTCAGCACAGTGTCGTCTATTCACTCCAATGTTACACGCGCCCTCCGAGTAAGAATGCCGACTAAGCCAAAGAAACAACAGACAACGGCGCCGCCAAATCAAACCACAGAGTCAAATAACGATCTCGCGGTGCCAATGGGATTACCGACTTCAAGTATCGTTATCGCGGAGCCACCAAGCAGACCAAAGAGAAAAGCAGCTACAAAGGCATCCGCAACGCTACTTCCCTCAAAGAGAAAACGCTCCTCCATATCGACCACAGAATCGGACGAATCTGTGACTCCAATTCAATCATGCCCTCCCACAACACCAAGTACTGCAGCAATTGGAAAACAGAAAAGACGGCAAAACCTTAAGAAACAACAAATTGAAAACAAGTCTATAATCTCGGCAATACAAACTGCTGCCGCACAGTCCAATCAAGAGGAGTCAAACTTTACAGTCGGCCCATGCTCTCCAACAACCTCCTATCCAACTCAATTCTACGTCTCTCCCAATTACGAGGAACCAGAGTTGTCTATGACAGTTGGCGAAGCGGACAGATATTATGAAAGTGAAAGCGATTAATGAGTAGAACTGGGCATTCAAAACTCTGATTAAAACGTTATAGTATTAATTATATTAACAAGTACATATTGACTATTAATTTTTTGATAAATAACATGTTATTTATTTTCGCCAAGGGGGAAATGTGGTACAATAGTACATTTTAGTTTGAGTTCATTATTTTGGTTTAACCAATTTGGTTCAATTTCTGTTTAACTTAATTTAGTTCAATTTTATCTATTTTAATTTGTTCATCCATTTAGTTTAATTTTGAAGATCAAATCTTATGATTTCACACCTGTTAATTTGTTTATATCCTATGCATGATCTTTTGTCTGTTCACCTTGTCTCGTGATTGTAAGTTGCCGCATCTTAGTAATGTTATCTCGTGAACAAATTGTGAAGCAGTTTTGTTAATTTTGCCTAATTTCATTCTTCTCATTTTCGTAATTCAAAATAGTTGACTCTCTCTCTTAACTAGATTTCGATTCGCCAAAGTCTAAATTCAGACGTATCAAAAGTTTGGTATCTTTCGCTACGCGAAATACACTACAAATAATTGAACGCGATTTCGCTCCGCCAATTCAGCCTAAAACTCAAATAGTCAATTTTCAAATAACAAAATAAAGCCTTAAATCGCTCCGCCAATTCACTCTTAAATTGGCCGAAGTAAAGAACACTAATTGGCACTACGAAACAATTCAAATCTACGGATTGTAAATCTGTACGACAACTTGCAAACAGGTCAGTAGATCTAATAGTGCTATCGGTGGTGCAGTTATTGATTATTTTGTTAGTTCAAATGCGAACTTGTTTATCTAAGGACAAACTAGCATTGAAAAATATATTTTTTAATCAGGTAACTCTGAAATTGTGGCGATTTCTTCGTCTGGTGTTTGCAGCAGCGCAAAATAAAACTTCTTTTGCTGGTGTTTGCAGCAGCGGAAAAAAATATCAAAATAACTTGACAATGAAACCATTTTTTTAACCAAAGACAGAATGCACAATGTATCAATGTATAATGTCGGAGATTTCACATAAAATTGTATTTTACCCGCTGATTGTCTACAACTATATCAAGATATCAAATAACGAGCAAGAGTGTTGTGTGCCCCTCGCCTTTTACTGATTTTAAAAAGACTCATTTTTGGTATATCTCAAACTAACACCGCATAAACGAATGTTACAACTTTAGTTGCCAGCATATACGACAGTAGCAAGCAAGCGCTTTATCAAAAACGCTCACCACTCTTTCAATTCTTTAAAAATGTGAATGATTTCTCCAATTTTATTATTATTTATCTAAAAACCCATAACTGCAGTGTAACAATTAAGAAGGTGTCCCTGTCACATTTTTTAATAATTCAGAAGTGAAGAAACGTTGAGTTATTGCGATGACGGCGACCAGTTCTGTTTCAGACAATTCGAATTTCAATTTTTCAAGTTCATCTCAAATTTGTTAAAAGTGGTCGGATAGTAAAATATTTTATCGTGTTCACATTCACATTTTTACGTATCGCGTTGGAACAGTTAAATGTGTCGCATACAGAGGCAAAATTGCAAAACAGTTACGAAATATTGTCAATCTATAATAACTGTTTACATAAATGCGATAAACAGGAATTTGATTACCATCAAACCAGAAACAGAAGTTCAGAAACATTTGGAGCCATTTATTTCGTGGTTGTCGAAAAACTTGTTCAACTATTTTTTATCACTCTCAACTTCAAAAAAATGATTTCCTCAGCGTCCATGTCAATATGTTCCGAAAATTGGCTGAAAAAATTTTGCCGTAATACTTTTATATTCAAAGTCCCTGTTTTCATCGTGGGTAAGAAGTCAGCAGAGGAGTTAACAACCAAAAACTTTGACCGGATCCAACTTCAAAAGATCTTAAATTACTATTGAAATTTCAAATCTTTCGCAGAAAGTCGGTTGAAAAATTAATTTGGACTCAATTTTATCTTCAGTCAAACTTTGGAGCAATTAGACGGGTCGCGAACAACACCAAAAAAAACACGGCCAATGTGCATAAATGACTAAAATAAACAGAAAGAACAAGAACTACCAACCTGTTCTGGTGATCGAAGTAGAAAGAAAACAGTGGGAGTAATATCGATAAAAACTTAAAACGAAAGCATAAGCTATTATTACTGATAATAAACTTGAGAACATTATTATGTTAAACAGGGAGAAATCTTCGTTTAATGATGCTTTGCCTCAATTAAAACAAGGCATTTTATGGCTTGACTTTGAATAAAACTGAAATAATTTCAGAAAACGCAATTTTGCACACCTTTGATTCGACACTATCGACTACAAGTTTCCAATGAAAAATGGGGTGAAAGAAAAGAGGGATATTTTATGACAGGAAAAATGGTGGTTCGATTGAAAACACTGAACTAGGAAACTTAAAACTTATAACAAGTGAACATTAGTAACCAAAAGAAGTTGTAAACTGCTGCGTTGTTTAAATATATGAACTCAAAGAACATAATGTTGATAAAAATATCGGCAGTTACTTCGCAGTTCTCTATAAAACGCTGAAAAGAAAATCTTAAACGAATCAAAGGAAGTTTCGAAAATTCTCAGAATTTAACGAATCCGAAATAATCGATTTATTAGACAAATCTTAGCGACAGGACCCAATTTTCTCGGGTTTTGAAACCAGACTTACCTTGATACCGCTTCAAAAGCGTGACCTTGTTTGAACGTAAAGCGTTTATTCTGTCGCTTAAGTCTTTCCAATCAGCTTTGATTTAAGCTTTTCATGTAGCCGTCAACGGCAATTTAGATTTCGGATAAGTGTCGGTTAACAGACCAATATTAACATAAAAGTTTCATTAAGATTTAATAATTTCTGTATAATGTCTGTAAGCACCCGGGTCGACCCCATAATTCAAAAAGTTATAAAATTACAACTTCATATTATGGCGTCTATGAAAAGTTGTAATCATAAAACTTTCATAAAATGAAAGTTGTAATTTAATAAATTTTTAGACAAAACAGAAAAGGGACTAAAACAAAGAGCAAGTAAACTGTTTCAAAAAATTAGTGAGCAAAAAATCGGAAACTATTGTTTTTCATTGATACCGTATTTATGAAAAAGTTGTAGTCATAGAACTTCATACAACAAAAAATTTTTTCGGCAACCTAAATTTCAGACATCACAAGTGGGCGATCTTTCGGAAATTGCCTATTCTACACTCAGCTTAAATTTGAGCCTCAGATCACAAAGTTTTGAATTATTTTATGGAAAAGTCGTAGTCATAAAACTTCATAAAGCAAAAAAAAAGTTGAGTGATTATTAACTGCTGATTTTAATGTAATGCATAACTTGATGACACTTTTTGATGCCTATTGGCTATTCAGAGTTGCCTGTTGAGGTATGCGAACCCTATTTACAATTAACTGTGATTGGAGTCAGTGGAACAGCTAATTTCAAAAGGGAAAAATGATGTAAATCATATTAAACACCAAACCTGAAGACCCTGGGGCCTTACTATCACGTTTTGTGGTGCCTACTAAACTAGCCAGACGTGATGAATGCAATCTAAAAAATAAAAACGTGTCTTGAATCAATTGTCTGGAAATCGGAGTTTTAATTACGTTATCACCAGTAACGTTCACATAAAACTTATTATTTAAGCCTGCGAGAAAACTGTATTGCGACAAAAAGTTTCTTGGGCCCATTTTTTTGGTATCACCAGTGCCTTAGCCTCAGTAGGACGGCCATTCTGCTAAAAAACGCTCTTTGCAGGGGTTGGAAGGTTAATAAATCGGATCATTTATGATTTTCAACTTGAATCTTAAAATTTGAGATTTTGGAGCATAATCGACACCTGATTTTCTCAAATGATATAACTGATAAAATAAATTAATTTTGTGATTAGATTATGTGCTGAGGGTTATCATGGACTTTATAAAAGTTCTGCAGGAACAATACTTTTTTTACCCATCTTACCTCAAACCGATTTCAACATTTTTTATTCCAGCACTAGATGTTGCAAGAGGGCAGTAACGCGCCTAAACGGTCAAAAAGTGGCATTTCTTTTGCTTCACACAGTTCTCTAAATAGGAATTCCTGAAAAAGTTTGAATGGATGGTGCATTTTGACTAAAAGTAATTCGAAAAGGCTACTTTTTAACAAATTATTAGTGCCATATACAATATTAGTAAAAAAAAAAAACGTCATGTTATCGTTATGCAAAACCTAAGACTCTAGATTCTGTGTCCTTCATGTGTTAGATAAGATGCAATTTGTTCTTTAAAAGCAGGTTTTCTGGTATTTGAACCCTATTTGTAGTTGACTATGGTTGGGGTCAGTGAAACAGCTGACTTCGAAAAGAAAAAAAGTTAAAATCGTATTAAACACTAAGCCTGAGGTCCCTGGAGGCCTTATTATTACACGTTAGGGTTTTTCCTAAACTATTTAGACGTGATGTAAGCCAGTTGAAAAAAAACAAGTTTGTTATTTTTTTTCTCTGTAACTCGGTGTTTTAAATACATTATCACTCGTAACGTTAACATAAAAGTTTCTAGTATGGCCTGAGAGAAAAACTCTTTTTGGTAAAAAAAATTGGGACTCATTTATTTTAATTCAGCAGTGTCCTACTTTCAGTAGGAGTGCCGTTCTGCTGTGCAACGCTCCTTGCAGGGGTTGGAAGATTAATAAATCGGATCATTTATGATTTTCAACGTGAATCACAAAATTTGAGATTTTGGAGCATGATCGACACCTGATTTTCTCAAATGATATAACTGATAAAATAAATTAATTTTGTGATTAGATTATGTGCTGAGGGTTATCATGGACTTTATAAAAGTTCTGCAGGAACAATACTTTTTTTACCCATCTTACCTCAAACCGATTTCAACATTTTTTATTCCAGCACTAGATGTTGCAAGAGGGCAGTAACGCGCCTAAACGGTCAAAAAGTGACATTTCTTTTGCTTCACACAGTTCTCTAAATAGGAATTCCTGAAAAAGTTTGAATGGATGGTGCATTTTGACTAAAAGTAATTCGAAAAGGCTACTTTTTAACAAATTATTAGTGCCATATACAATATTAGTAAAAAAAAACGTCATGTTATCGTTATGCAAAACCTAAGACTCTAGATTCTGTGTCCTTCATGTGTTAGATAAGATGCAATTTGTTCTTTAAAAGCAGGTTTTCTGGTATTTGAACCCTATTTGTAGTTGACTATGGTTGGGGTCAGTGAAACAGCTGACTTCGAAAAGAAAAAAAGTTAAAATCGTATTAAACACTAAGCCTGAGGTCCCTGGAGGCCTTATTATTACACGTTAGGGTTTTTCCTAAACTATTTAGACGTGATGTAAGCCAGTTGAAATAAAACAAGTTTGTTATTTTTTTTCTCTGTAACTCGGTGTTTTAAATACATTATCACTCGTAACGTTAACATAAAAGTTTCTAGTATGGCCTGAGAGAAAAACTCTTTTTGGTAAAAAAAATTGGGACTCATTTATTTTAATTCAGCAGTGTCCTACTTTCAGTAGGAGTGCCGTTCTGCTGTGCAACGCTCCTTGCAGGGGTTGGAAGATTAATAAATCGGATCATTTATGATTTTCAACGTGAATCACAAAATTTGAGATTTTGGAGCATAATCGACACCTGATTTTCTCAAATGATATAACTGATAGAATAAATTAGGTTTGTGATTCGATTATTTGCTGAGGATTATCGTGGACTTTATAAAAGTTCTGTAGGAACAATACGTTTTTAACCATCATACCTCAAACCGATCTGCATATTTTATTATTCCATCACTAGATTTTGCAAGAGGGCAGTAACGCGCCTAAACGGTCAAAAGGTTTCATTTTTTTTGCTTCACACAGTTCTCTAGATAGGAATTCCTGAAAAAGTTTGAATGGATGGTGCATTTTGACTAAAAGTAATTCGAAAAGGCTACTTTTTAACAAATTATTAGTGCAATATACAATATTAGTAAAAAAAAACGTCATGTTATCGTTATGCAAAACCTAAGACTCTAGATTCTGTGTCCTTCATGTGTTAGATAAGATGCAATTTGTTCTTTAAAAGCAGGTTTTCTGGTATTTGATCCCTATTTGTAGTTGACTATGGTTGGGGTCAGTGAAACAGCTGACTTCGAAAAGAAAAAAAATTAAAATCGTATTAAACACTAAGCCTGAGGTCCCTGGAGGCCTTATTATTACACGTTAGGGTTTTTCCTAAACTATTTAGACGTGATGTAAGCCAGTTGAAATAAAACAAGTTTGTTATTTTTTTTCTCTGTAACTCGGTGTTTTAAATACATTATCACTCGTAACGTTAACATAAAAGTTTCTAGTATGGCCTGAGAGAAAAACTCTTTTTGGTAAAAAAAATTGGGACTCATTTATTTTAATTCAGCAGTGTCCTACTTTCAGTAGGAGTGCCGTTCTGCTGTGCAACGCTCCTTGCAGGGGTTGAAGATTAATAAATCGGATCATTTATGATTTTCAACGTGAATCACAAAATTTGAGATTTTGGAGCATAATCGACACCTGATTTTCTCAAATGATATAACTGATAGAATAAATTAGGTTTGTGATTTGATTATTTGCTGAGGATTATCGTGGACTTTATAAAAGTTCTGTAGGAACAATAAGTTTTTAACCATCTTACCTCAAACCGATCTGCATATTTTATTATTCCATCACTAGATTTTGCAAGAGGGCAGTAACGCGCCTTAACGGTCAAAAGGTTTCATTTTTTTTGCTTCACACAGTTCTCTAAATAGGAGCTCCTGAAAAAAGTTTGAATGGATGGTGCATTTTTACTAAAATTAATTCGAAATGGCTACTTTTTAACAAAGTGTTAGTGCCATATACAATATTAGTAAAAAAAAACGTCATGTTATCGTTATGCAAAACCTAAGACTCTAGATTCTGTGTCCTTTATGTGTTAGATAAGATGCTAATTGTTCTATAAAAGCAGATTTTCTGGTATTTTAACCCTATTTGTAATTGATTATCGTTGGGGTCAGTGAAACATCTGAATTCGAAAAGAAAAAAAGTTAAAATCGTTTTAAACACCAATCCTGAAGTCCCTGGAGGCCTTATTATCGCGTTTTGTGGTGCCTACTAAATTATCCAGACGTGATGTATTCAATTTGATAAAAAAAACACATTTTCACGTTTTCATTACGCAATCATTTGAAGATTGTTTTTTTGAAAAAAAAATATCTTCTTGTTGTTGTCACAAATTAACATTGTTTTGCCGTTACCTTAGCAAAAGGTATTGTGCAAAGGTTTTCCCCACAGAGTTTGTTAGCACGAAACAGTGTACCAACGTTGAATCATCCACTATCTTCTTGCAAATTGACGTATTACGACTTTGAACTCTGAAAAAATTTTTAATTTTCTATTTTGTCTTTTAAAGAAAATTGTTGTTACTCAATCAAAAATGAGAGATATATGGAATATGTAGTATCATTGGGAAGCTCATTAATTGTACACCAGATGGTTGGAAAGAGTTTTGGCTTCTAAACGCTCTTTACTAGTTTATAAATGCGACCTATGTTGAAAAAACACAAAAGTCTTTTTAAATTTCTGATGTTTGGGCTTACAACTTTTTGCTGAAGATTTGTTTCGTTAAGTTCTTGATATTAAACTGACAATCAATCAAAAGGCCTTGAGATTCTATCCATTTCTCAATTGCCTTCTCCAAATTTCATTTTGAAAAAGGCTATACAACAGCCCCACTTCCAGAAAAAAGAGAAAAAAAAACGAAAAATCAAAAAACTTTCTTGGATAATTATATTTTGTTTGTTCGTTGCTTGGTGAGCAACCTACTCTGAAAGTTTGCTATTATATTGTACATTGTGATTGTATTTTGTTTTGGTTACCATGACGTTTTCATTAGGCAATTAATTGGAGATTGTTCTTTTTTTTGAAAAAAATTTCTTCTTGTTGTCGTCACAAATTAAGATTGTTCTGCCCTTACCCTAATAAAAGATAAAGTGCAAAGGTATTCCACACAAAGCTCGTTAGCACGAAACAGTGTACCAACGTTGAATCATCCACTATCTTTTTGCGAATTGACGTATTACGACTTTGAACTCTGAAAAAAAGTTTAATTTTCATGTTCGTCTTTTAAAGAAAATTGTTGTTACTCAATCAAAAATGAGAGATATATGGAATATGTAGTATCATTGGAAAGCTCATTAACTGTACAACAGATGCTTGAAAAGAGTTTTGGCTTGTGGCTGCTTTTTACTAGTTTAAAACTGCAACTCATGTTGAAAAAACACAAAAATCTTTACAAATTTCTGATGTTTGGGCTTATAACTTTTTGCCAGATATTTCTTTCGTTGAGTTCTTGGTACTAATAGAAAGCTTATTTAATGGTTCTCATCATGATATATATTACTTATATACTGTGTTCGGTTATCATGTTGAAAAAAGGCTCTGCACCTACCCTAACAGAGATCAAAATCTTGAAAAATTGAAAATGTTCAAAGTTTCAAGAATAAATAACTTTTTTGAATAACTGGCCGATCTATTGTACGTATAATTGGCCGATCTATTGGCCGATCTATTAAATAACTGGCCGATCTATTGTACGTATTAGAGCTCAATCGCTAGCATTTTAGTTCTACTTTACGACAATATGTATTAATTTTTGCTTAAAAGTGATTTTAGACGTCTATTTTTGAATATCCTGAGAAAATCACAGTTTTTGCGAAAATCGCCTCTGAAGCTGAAAATCGATTTCTTAAAAATTGAGTTTCGAACTGTTTTTTATATATCGCTGGAAAGTACTGCTTGCGCTGATTCCAAAACACCAAAAATTATCGTTTTTCGTTCAGTGGTTGTCGAGAAATTGGTGTTTTCGTTCCCCGTACCCCGTATCCAACCCTCGAACCCCCCCCATCCCCCCCCCCCACCCTCCCCTCCCCCCCCTCCATGAATTATTTTTTCTATTTTACGATATTAACTGTATGCAATTCCTTGTCACCGGACCTCTCGAATGATCTGTTTTGAAACGTTTAAGAATTTGTATTACTACACTCAATGTGGGATATGAAACTTTCGATCACTTGAACTGTCCATTCAGATGACATGCTCAGTAACGTCGACGCTCTAGTGAGACAAACTGAAAGCCGACCACCTGAGGTGCGTTATTACACTAGAGCATGTTTGAGATTTAAAATTACTAGCACTGTAGAATTGTTGTAATTGCAATTTCCCTAACCACGCAACTAATCAGTAGCTAGTTAACTGTTATAATCCAATTTCACTATTTATAACCTGTGAATACGCAGAGGCTGTGAAGTGAATACGCGGAGGCTGTGAATATAACCACGTTGCATTCCCCCCACGTTGCATTGTCATCTGACCACGTTGCATTCCCCCCACGTTGCATTGTCATCTGACCACGTTGCGTTCCCCCCCCCCAGGGTGGGAAACCGGCGCTGGAACTAGCTGACGAGCACCGCCCGTCACTCCAGCGCTAGAACTAGCTGATTTTTGCGCTGGAACTAGCTGATTTATGCTCTGGAAATAGCTAATGATTGTTTATCCTCATCATCCCCAACCCCGCAACTATCAGTAACGGTTTGATCAAATTTAAGTAGGCATATTAGGGGTTGCGGATCTTTTCATACGCCGAAAGAAAGACCCATACGTACTGGGCCAAATCACACCGAAGGGCCAAATCCCTACTACTACTACTACTATTAATTGCTCTCAAACGAAGTTTGTAGCAATTATATTAGTCCTGTTGGTCTTTTTTTTAATGCGATTTTTCGCTTGACCGATTTTTTGTCTGACGCTTTTGACTTTTCGTCCTCAAAAACGGGATAAACAGGTAGCGCCCAGCGGGCATTAAGTGCTCTTAGAGCCTTTCAGCTGTTTCAGCTCAAACTGTTTTGGAGACTTATACTTATACTTATGGTGTGAAGGGCGGTTCTGAGAGGTTGAGAACCCCCCCCCCGTTGACCCCCATCCCCACCGCGCTGTTGCCCCCCCCAACCCAGTGTTGCCCCCAGTGCACCCCCCCCCCCCCACCCCCCGTGGCTAGCTACTGACGAAGCCAACCGCTCGCCGGTCGTTTGAGAGCAATTCGCCCGACGTTAGTCGGTTATGTTTACTACTGTACCCCCCCCCAAGCTTAGTGGGTGCACGAGTCTGTCCCATTTTAGCCCCCTTCGGTAAATCCTTATAGTAGTAGTAGCAGTAGTAGTAGTAGTAGCAGTAGTAGTAGTAGTTGTAGTAGTAGTAGTAGTAGTAGTAGTAGTAGTCGTAGTAGTAGGGATTTGGCCCTTCGGTGTCGTCGGGCGCGGGGACTGTGTCCCTTTTCTTTGTCCGTTTCAATTATACCATAATGGGGGCTATAATAGTCTACGAAATAGTTCTTGCATTCCTATTTAAGATAGTACAATGATAAATTCGTGCCTTCCGTTTCAAATTGGCATAGTCGGTGACTCCCATCTTGTCAAAATGGGCGAGTTTATTGATGGGAACTTCAATCTATATGGTAAAGGAGGAGAAAAGGCCCTCAATTGGCAATTGTACACCAATGCATTGGCTGAAAATGACTTCATCATCGTTTTTTTGGGCGGAAATGATATCACTGGTCGGCTTCACGAAAATGCTCCATCATCACTGAAAGGTCTATGTCAAAATATGAAACAAATGGACGATTTCTGTAAAGAAAAAGGATCTGTGCTCATTAGCTGTGACATTATACCCAGAATGGCTAATCCAGTTGGGACCGATCATGCTAACCACCGACTAGTGAAAAGATTCAAGAAACGGCATATTGAATTTGATGGATTCACTTTTAAGATGGCAGATGATGGCGTGCATCTTCTTCCTGATAACTATAAAGAACTTTGGACTGTGTTCCGACAAAAAATTGTCGAGAAGTGTTTGTCCTTATTCGGTGACATTTAATTCTGTGAGCTTTGTTCTTTGAATATTGTTGCCGCTTGTTGTTTGTCAAATAAATCTTTGGACCGGTCGTTTTTCAATCCCTCGTGCTAGTTTAAAGTACCCTTGGTGTGGCTGTTAGGCTTAAGTTTATCAAACAGCCAGCGTGTGGCTGTATAAAATTGTTGTGAGTCAACTGATGTGTGGTTGACATAATTCTTAAGAAGCAGCTGATGTGTGGCTGCTTAAGCATTTAAGATACTCCTTTGTGTGGCTGTTAGGCTTATGCTTATCAAACAGCCGACGTGTGGTTGTTTGAATGTTCTTAGTCAACTGATGTTTGGTTGACATTTTTCAAGAGGCAGCTGATGTGTGGCAGCTTCATTTAAAATACTTTGTGTGGCTGTTAGGCTTAAGTTTATCAAACAGCTGACGTGTGGCTGTGTAAAATTGTTCTGAGTCAACTGATGTGTGGTTGACATAATTCTTAAGAAGCAGCTGATGTGTGGCTGCTTAAGCATGTAAGATACTCCTTTGTGTGGCTGTTAGGCTTATGCTTATCAAACAGCCGACGTGTGGTTGTTTTAATGTTCTTAGTCAACTGATGTTTGGTTGACATTTTTTAAGAGGCAGCTGATGTGTGGCAGCTTCATTTAAAATACTTTGTGTGGCTGTTAGGCTTAAGTTTATCAAACAGCTGACGTGTGGCTGTGTAAAATTGTTCTGAGTCAACTGATGTGTGGTTGACATAATTCTTAAGAAGCAGCTGATGTGTGGCTGCTTAAGCATTTAAGATAATTTTTTGTGTGGCTGTTAGGCTTATGCTTATCAAACAGCCGACTTGTGGTTGTTTGAATGTTCTTAGTCAACTGATGTGTGGTTGACAATTTTTAAGAGGCAGCTGATGTGTGGCTGCTTCAATTAAAATACACTTTGTGTGGCTGTTAGGCTTAAGTTTATCAAACAGCCGACGTGTGGCTGTATAAAATTGTTCTGAGTCAACCGATGTGTGTTTGACATAATTCTTAAGAAGCAGCTGATGTGTGGCTGCTTCAGCATTTAAGATACTCCTTTGTGTGGCTGTCAGGCTTATGCTTATCAAACAGCCGACGTGTGGTTGTTTGACTTTGTTCTTAGTCAACTGATGTGTGGTTGACAATTTTTAAGAGGCAGCTGATGTGTGGCTGCTTCAATTAAAATACACTTTGTATGGCTGTTAGGCTTACGTTTATCAAACAGCCGACGTGTGGCTGTATAAAATTGTTCTGAGTCAACTGATGTGTGGTTGACATAGTTCTTAAGAAGCAGCTGATGTGCGGCTGCATCAGCATTTAAGATAAAACTTTGCGTGTCTGTTAGGCTTAAGTTTATCAAAGAGCAAACGTGTGGCTGTATAAATTTGTTGAGTCAGCTGATGTGTTATTGACATAATTCTTGCGAGGCAGCTGATGTGTGGCTGCTTCATCATTTAAAGTAAACTTAGTGTGGTTCTTAGGCTTAAGTTTATCAAACATTCGACGAGCGGCTGTTGTAATTTGTTTGGAGTCAGCTGATGTGTTAACTTAAATCAGTTAAGTTACAGCTGTTAAGTTAAAGCCATTATGTGGCTGATAGGATTTAAAATAATCTGACAAAAGGGCTGGCTGTGTCAGCTTTAAGCGAATCAGTTTTTTTAGCGTATGGATGGAGTGTTTTTTGTTATCATAACGCACTTAGAAGCTTTGAAAGATTTTGTTTCGGCTTGATTCAACGGTTTGATTGTTTTGCTTGTAAATGGTTTCACTGATCCTAACTTGTTGTTAACAAGATTTAATCCACTTTCATCAATTTTTAGATAGATAAAATGTCATCAGAAAACTTGATTATTGAAGGACCGCGCTCAACAAGAGGCTGTATGCCTATAAAAAGCTTATACTGTGATACACACGCTGACGAGAAAAGAGCCAGAGGCCTGAACTGGATATTTTACAAAAAGTATGACGTTAACCCAATTGTTTTAACGTACAATGACGCTAACTGGCCGGAAGGTATTTCGCTAGCCGATAAACTGTCAATGACGAAACCTCGGAAATTAAACTTCAAGACATCGGACTACGGGCGATTTAGAGCGGCTTTTGTGCAAATTGTTCCCGCAAAAGATGCTGATAGTGTATCAACAAAGCTGGCGGAAAAAGTTGCAGACAAGAGCTTATCAGACATCAGCTCAATTGCGTTAGTTCAATCTTTTTTACTGTACGCTACCTCTCGTCAAAAAGATTTTGTTAACTGAGGTTTTTATTATATAGTTTAACCATTTTGATTCTTAAAAACGATATGTCAGTGAACAGGAAAGTTTCAAATTCATAAAGTTAAGCAATAAGCCGATTGTGATATGTTGGTGAACTGTTGAAATTTTCATAAGCTTAAGCGATCAACCAATTTTGTGCTTTAATTTTTTCAGCGAAACAGCGCTACCCGATGACACCCGGGAGAAAATTACATTTTCCCAGGAGTCAGTTGCTTCTGTTGAAAAGGAAAATGTCGGTCCGAAGAGAAAAGCCAAGAAGAGATCGGCTGAGCCAAACGAAAGTGCAGCGAATCGAAAAATTCACTTCAGTGAGGATCTTGAGGCTGTTGAAGATGACCATGAGAGTCCTCATGTGGACCTAGCAAAGACTAGTTGTTCTACACCAAGTAACGTAAAATCTGCTGTTGCTGAACGACAGTACTCGATGGACGATGTAATGGACTTTGTTAACAGCAAATTAAATGAGGTTATGGATGCTCAAGAGAGTCATATGAAAAAGGTAATGAAGGAGAACTCTGCCTTCAGGCGAAAACTTCTGGATATAATGCGAAACGGAGAAAAACCAGAAAGTCTTAGTAGCGTCAAACAGGCGATTAAAGCCCATAGAGTAGAACACGAACCTTTAATGTTTAATGGAATTGATCTGATGCAGTTCAAGCCTACAGATGAAGGACCATCTGTTTTTGGGCGAACTATTGCTCCTGAAATTTTTGGCAAGGAGGACTCTTGCAAACTGATTAAAGAGCGTATGGGATGGAAAGTCAATCGCAGAAATTCTCGGGTAGCGTGCGACAAGAAGCTGGAAGAAATTTTTCAGCTGTGTGTTGAGAGGAACTATAGCAACAATGCTGAAGAAGCCATCAGTCGGGCAATATCTGGTGCGAATCAGTATGGTATTGAAATGAAGGCAAAACATGCTCTTTGATGATTCAATAATAACAACAAAAGATAACTCATGCAGCGTTCGATCTGTTTTAATGTTGAGACCAGGCGTTGAAAATATGTTGTAATTTTAAATATCATGAGTGTCTTGTTGACGTCTTCCCTCTTCGCGTAATTTATTACTCTAATATCATTCTGGTATCTTTTATTCGGACTGTTTGGATTTTTGTTTATTTTGATTTTCTTGTGATCTGTTAAATTCTCAATTTTGTGGATCTGGATAAAATTTTGGTTAATCGGAATTTACATTTTCTCGTTCAATTTCTCTTCCATGCCTTTTAGTTGTTTTTCTTGTTGTTCTGAAATAATTAGACTTCTTCCTCTTTGAGTTCATTTTCAAAATTGTTTATTTCATGTTCAGCTAAACGTTTAACCGCTTTTGACGATGAAAGACATTGTGATATTCTATCGTATTTTTTTCATGTAAGAAATGTCTGAAATTGACTCAAGTTCATCTTCTGATGAGGAAGTTAGCCTAACTGCGAAGAAGTCTGCAAAAAGAATTGTCAACTGGGCCTCTGACAGTGAATCACAATCTGACGGTGAAGTTGAGACTTCTGATGATGAGGTTAATGAACTTGATAGCACGCTAGTTCCCAATCGTTCAGATGATTCTGTTGGGCTACAAGCAGCAAAGCAAAGTAACAGTTTTCAAATCTTCAAGGAAAAGTTGACTGGAATGGTTAATGAGCACAAGGCGTGTTTAAAACGAATGAGAGTCGAGGAAAGAGCGGATAACGAAGAATTTTTTGCTTTGGTTTCCTATAGTTTAACCGGTGAATTGCCAACAGCCGACAACTCTACTAGTTACCCTCCAGTAGTTTTCAATGGTATAAATCTGATGCAAATTCCCGCTGGTGCTAGTGCTTCTAAATTTGGCCGAAATCTTGGAGCAGTAATGTACGGCAAAAACGAGGAATGCAAGTTACAGAATTTAATTATTGGAGCACAAAGGCGCAGAAAAGATACGAGAACACAAGTGCCTGAATCTGAAAGAGAACTTTTTGAACTCGTAGTACGTCGCAAGTATCCAAAGTTTCCGGAAACAGCTTATAGAGATGCTCGTCATGCGGCCAACCAAATGGGGCTAGATATGAAATACAAATATAATAAAGAAAATGTAACTGACCGTTGATGTTGTACTGTTCGTGACAATAATTCTGTTAAGCGTTTCATCCGTGAGTGTTTTGTTAGCTCTGAATTTAACTTGACACTCGACTGTTTTGGTTATAGACTTTTAGGCTTAAACCAATAAATCTGGTAATAATATCAGTGGGAGCTTTTTCAATATTTTAGGTTTTTTTTCATTTTTGGCTGCTCCTCTTTTCGGATTCGTTCAAATTTTCTCTGTGTCATAAACTGAATTATATTGTTTTTGTTCTCCGTCTGCCTCAATTCAATTTTTCAGATATGTTAAAGTGCTTCAGTCTTGCTCAAGCTGATGCGCATGTAACAAAAGAGTTACTAGAAATTGATGGGTTTCCAATTGAGTCGTTGGTTGAAATGCTAAAACCTGACGAATATCAGGCAGCGCTTGCAACTGATTCTGTTCTGAAGGAGTTTGATCGTTTGTTGAGGGTTTCTTACACAGCAGCTCGTGAAAACGGCTTCGAGTTCAAAAAAGATACATTTGGTGGTTATGGTCTTTTTTACGTTGGCGACGAGATAATCTCACCAAAAAGGGCTCATCCTGTTAAGGTGCTCTCTTCAGTCCTTGGTTACGTCGAGAAAATTCCGAAAGAGGCTTTATCCAGCTTCAAAGATATTTCCATTTTTAGAAAAACTGAATCTTGTAGTTTTGACCGAGTTATGTTGGGCACTACTAGGTTTGCAAATCATTCTTGTAACCCAAACTGTAGATACACCTTGAAGGAAGTAAACTCGCGACGATGCATTCAGTTGGAGGTATTGAAAAACATTTCCAAGAACGACGAAATTACGGTTTTTTATGGTCCCAATTTCTTTGGCGATGGAAACCAAGACTGTCTTTGTAAGCACGACTCTCTGCACACACAAAAGCTGGGTTCTGATGTCCCATCAGCACTACAGTCGAGAGCACGTCTTGTTTTGCGCACCGTCTCTTTTCGTTTTAAACGTCGACGTGTGTTAAAGGCGAAATGGAGAAGAACGTCGCCCAAATCAAAAACAGAGATGAGAAATTTTCATGAATCTAGTACTTCATCGGAATGCGACTCTTCAGAAAGTTCGATTTCTACTGTTGACTTCAGTATAGATAACGATAAACGTTGTACCGAAATTTTGATATCCTCCCCAAACCGTGAGCAAGATTGCGTTTTGCCAGCTTTTTCTGTCAGCACTCTCAATGATTGTTCGAGTGATTCGTCATCTGACTTCAACCATGTCTCTCAAAGTACGCAGAGTTGCAATTTTACACAACATAATTTTTTGATTTGCGTTAATGAAATTATCTCTCGTCATGGAACGTCTGATGCTCAGGCGTCAGACTGGTTGAGGCTGATGAAAACAGCTTTTCCCGAAAACAAAATTCCTGGCTTTAAGTCCTTGAAGAGAAACCATTTGAAGCATTTAAATTTGGCTTCGAATTGCATTGAACTTTGCGGTTTCGGTGAGTGCGCCACTCTGGATTTTCTCCCTGATCTCTGCTACGTAGTCAAAAACAACATCGCTGCAATTTCTGAGTACTGTGCTACACGGGACCCTCGGAAAGATGTTGTTATTCCCCCAACTTTTGGAGAAGAAAATGTCATGAACATATCATTAGCAATGAATTCAGACGGTGTGCGAATCGTTAATTCCAAGAACCGGTCATTGTGGCCAGTTTGGTTTAGTATACTCAACTTGCCCCCTATTCTGAGATGTAAGTTTGCTAACATTGTGCTTGCCAAGTTGTGGTTTGGTCGAGGAAAACCAAATTGGAAAATTTTTTTTGACAAAGTCAGAGAAACGCTTGATCAGAGCGTTTCAATGGAATTCAATGATGCGTTATGGACAATAAAATTTGACACAAAATTTCTCGTAGCTGACCTACCTGCGAAGGCTGCGATTTTAAATATGCAGCAGTACAACGCATATTTTGGTTGTTCTATTTGTCTGATTGAAAGTAAGGCAATTGGTAACGGCAGTAGAGGGCTTTACTATCCTAATCAGAGGCACAAGTTGCGTACAAAAGCACGACATGAAAATTACTTAGATTTTATACAAAGAGAAGGACTAGAGACCTTCAGAGGAGTGAAAGGGCCATCTGCTGTCTCGCATATAATTGATAACCTTCCCCTAACAGCTCCAATTGATTACATGCATCAGGTTTTGTTCGGCATAACACGGTCTCTTCTTTTCTCTATTAAGAATCATACGAAAAAAGCAAACTTGGAAAAAATAAACAGTGCTACTGAAACAATTGAACTAACAAGTGATTTCAAAAGATCGCTAAGAAGTATCGATGAATTAGAATATTTTAAAGCGAACGAATTGAAGGTGTGGCTGCTCTACATTGGACCGGTTGTGCTGAGGGGAAACATTTGCAAAAATTTGTTCGAGAGATTTCATCTTTTGAGCTATGCAACTCGTCTGCTTCTCTTCTCGAACGAGCATACTGTTTTAGCTGACCAATTGATTAAACGGTTTCATTTGCTGACCGTTGAGGTACATACTGAAAAAGTTTTTTCTGCCAATATTCACGCTTTAAATCATCTGGCATGGCAGGTTGGTTGTTTTGGTCCTCTGTGGTGTACATCTGCAATGATGTTCGAGTCCGCAAACTATCTCTTGAAATGCAAGTTCACAGTGACTGTGAATCATCTGAAGCTTCTCATTGAAAGGTATGTCCGAAACAAATTGTCATGTCAAGAAGTTCCAAGAGCAGACCGTCTTCAAGACCTCTGTTTTAGTTTAAGAAAGCTCAAAACTTTCAAAAGAAGCTGCGTTCCTCTACATAAGGCACCACCAGACTTGCAACACCTTGAAGCAACTTTCTATTCAAATCAGAAATTTGAATATTTCAATCTCGATTCTCAGTTGCACAGTTCGGCCAAAAACTCCTTTGTGTCTTTTAATTTTGGCGGCAGCAGAGGAGTCGGTCAAATTCGAGTGTTTTTCTCGCGTAATAAAGAAGATTTCGTTTCACTTCGGACATTCAAAATTGTATCTGAAATCCGCCCTGCTGAATCCTGTGCTGAAATATGCAGTTTCTACGAAACCGTTGAAACGGAGGACATTCAGACAATTAGCCAAGAGTCTATTTTCGAGAAACTTCAACTTATAAAAATTGATGAGAAATTGTTTTTGGTGCCTTTAGTTAATGTTTTTGAGCATGATTAGGTCTGATCAGCTTCATATTCAAGTAATGATTGCATTTTTTTCATTTGTTTGTTTCTAGTGTTGTTTCAAATTAGTGCTCATTTTTTGAAAGTCTAATACAACTCAATCAACGCAAAAAATTCAATTATTCTTAAAAGCTTGTCTTTTTCTTTAACTATTGGGTGTAGGATTGTTAAGGAGATGCAACAAGTTTTTGTTGAGCTAACGTTTGTGTATGCTTTCAAGAAATTGTTGATTCCACAGACGTTTTTTTTGCAGTCAATACTAAAGAATTTGGTTTAGAAAAAAGTGTTCGTCTGAAATGCAAATATTTCGACTGTTTTTTATGTAAAAATAGGTTTCATTTCTTTACCACTTTGTCTAGGCTGCAGAAAGTGGTACATGAAGGCTGTGTTAGACTCTATCTAATTGGCTATAGTTTGAGGAAAACTTCCATTAGTTGTATATAACCTCAATCTATGCAATTTCGTCAATTTTTTCTCAAAAAGTCAATCGTTATGTATAATTATAATGAGCCTCTGGGTCAAGGAGGTGTTCTATATTACCCATAATATTTTGGTAGTATCTCCTATCCATATGGATTGTTATAAACCAAAAAGTTTTACTATAAGGTCAGTACTTCAAAAAGTGAAACTTAAGACGTTCGTTCTCGCATGCTGTCGCTGTTGAGTGGAATAAAGTCTCATTTGATTTGAAACTGATACCATCTGAAATTTTATCCAGGCGAAAACTCAAAACTTATCTGTTTTAATTTTCCTGCACTGTTGAGATTTTAAGTGGTGCTTAAACCAATAATAATAATAATAATAATAATAATAATAATAATAATAATAATAATAAGAAATGTAAAGTTCTGAAGAGATGTAAAGAAATGTAAAGAAATGAAGTTCGGAAAAGCAAAAAGTTCGTCTGTTTTTTTTTGTCAAATTGCTTTTTGTTTCTTGACTATTGAGTGTAGGCGGGCCAATGCAATAAAACAAGCGTGTGTCAGGCTAACGTTAGCTATGATGTAGAGTTTCACAATTAATAATATATAAAGTCAAGTTTTGCTATTTCGTCCAATGTTTCTCAAAATTCGTCTCTTAATTAAAAAGTATGATCTAACCCTATGGGTCAAGGAGTTGTAAAATGTTGCCTATACTGTTTTCGTAATATCTGCTTTTCCTATGGATTGCATTAAACCAATATTTTTTTGCTTTGGGGTCAATACTTGAGAAATTGGTACATTAGAAAGTAAAGTTCGGAAACGCAAAAAAATTGTCTGTTTTTAATGTTAAATGCCTTCTTATTTCTCGACTATTGGGTCTAGGTGGTTCAATGTGATAAAAGAAACGTGTGTCAGGCAAATGTTGGCTATGATGCAAAGAAGTTTCAAATTAGTGTTATATAAATTCAAGTTTTGCAATTTTGTCAAATGTTCCTCTAACGTCGTTTCTTATTTCAAAATTATGATGTTACCCCAAGGGTTAAGGAAATGTAAAATGTTGCCTTTACTATTTTAGTAGTATCTCCTATTCATGTGGATTGCAATAAACCAAAAATTTTTGCTTTGGGGTCAATACTTGAGAAAATGGTACATTAGAAAAGTAAAGTTCGGAAACGCAAAAAATTCGTCTGTTTTTAATGTAAAAATTCTTCCTATTTCTCAACTTTTGGGGTCTATGGGGTTTAAAGTGATAAGACTAACGTGTGTCAGGCTAACGTTGGCGTTGATGTTAAGAAATTTACGATTAGTGTTATATAAAGTCAAGTTTTGCGATTTCGTCAAATGTTCCTCTAACGTTGTTTCGTTTTTCAAAAATATGATGTAACCCCAAGGGTTAAGGAAATAGTATAAATGTTGCTTATACTATTTTCGTAGTATCTCCTATTAATGTGGATTGCAATAAACCAAAATTTTTTGCTTTGGGGTCAATACTTGAGAAATTGGTACATTAGAAATGTAAAGTTTGGAAACGCAAAAAATTTGTCTGTTTTTAATGTTAAATGCCTTCTTATTTCTCGACTATTGGGTCTAGGTGGTTCAATGTGATAAAAGAAACGTGTGTCAAGCAAATGTTGGCTATGATGCAAAGAAGTTTCAAATTAGTGTTATATAAATTCAAGTTTTGCAATTTTGTCAAACGTTCCTCTAACGTCGTTTCTTATTTCAAAATTATGATGTAACCCCAAGGGTTAAGGAAATGTAAAATGTTGCTTATACTATTTTAGTAGTATCTCCTATTCATGTGGATTGCAATAAACCAAAATTTTTTGCTTTGGGGTCAATACTTGAGAAAATGGTACATTAGAAAAGTAAAGTTCGGAAACGCAAAAAATTCTTCTGTTTTTAATGTAAAAATTCTTCCTATTTCTCAACTTTTGGGGTCTATGGGGTTTAAAGTGATAAGACTAACGTGTGTCAGGCTAACGTTGGCGTTGATGTTAAGAAATTCACGATTAGTGTTATATAAAGCCAAGTTTTGCGATTTCTTCAAATGTTCCTCTAACGTTGTTTCGTTTTTCAAAAATATGATGTAACCCCAAGGGTTAAGGAAATGTTAAATGTTGCTTATACTATTTTCGTAGTATCTCCTATTAATGTGGATTGCAATAAACCAAAATTTTTTGCTTTGGGGTCAATACTTGAGAAATTGGTACATTAGAAAAGTAAAGTTTGGAAACGCAAAAAGTTTGTCTGTTTTTTATGTAAATTGCCTTCTTATTTCTCAACTATTGGGTCGATGCAGTTTAAAGTGATAAGAGTATTGTGTTTCAGGCTAACGTTGGCCTTGATGTAAAGAAGTTTTCGATTAGTGATATATAAAGTCAAGTTTTGCGATTTCGTCAAATGTTTCTCTAACGTTGTTTCGTTTTTCAAAAATATGATGTAACGCCAGGAGTCAAGGAGTCGTTAAAGGTTGCTTATACTATTTTCGTAGTATATCCTATTCATGTGGATTGCATTGAACCAAATTTTTTTGCTTTGGGGTCAATACTTGAAAAATTGGTACATTAGAAAAGTAAAGTTCGGAAACGCAAAAAATTCGTCTGTTTTTAATGTAAAATTTCTTCCTATTTCTCAACTTTTGGGGTCTATGGGGTTTAAAGTGACAAGACTAACGTGTGTCAGGCTAAATTTGGCGTTGATGTTAAGAAATTTATGATTAGTGTTATATAAAGTCAAGTTTTGCGATTTCGTCAAATGTTTCTCAAAAAGTCAATCGTATCTAAAAAATGTAATAAGACCTTCTGAGTCAATTAGTTGTTCAATGTTTCCCATACCGTATTGGTAGTGCCTCCTATCCATACAGATGTTATAACTACCCGAGATTTTTCTATTGGGTCAATATTTCAGAAATTCTTACATAAAACAGGTGAAGGTCGGAAACGCTAATTTTTCTTACGTTTTTTATGTTAAAATTAGTCTCATTTCTTTACTTCTGAGTCTAGGCTATTCAAATTGATAAAACAAGCGTGCGTTAGGCTAACGTTGGCCATGGATCAAGAAAATTTTGCCTTAGTGATATATAAAGTCAGGTTTTGCGATTTCGTCAAATGTTTCTCAAAAAGCCAATCTTATTTAAAAAGTGTAATAGGAGCTTCTGAGTCAATTAGTTGTTTAATGTTTCCCATACCGTATTGATAGTGCCTCCTATCCATACAGATGTTATAATTACCCGAGATTTTTCTATTGGGTCAATATTTCAAAAATTCTTACATAAAACAGGTGAAGGTCGGAAACGCTAATTTTTCTTACGTTTTTTGTGTTAAAATTAGTCTCATTTCTTTACTACTGAGTCTAGGATATTCAAATTAATATAACAAGCGTGCGTTAGGCTAAAGTTGGCCATGGATTAAGAAAATTTTGCTTAATTTATATATAAAGTCAGGTTTTGCGATTTCGTCAAATGTTTCTCAAAAAGCCAATCTTATTTAAAAAGTGTAATAGGAGCTTCTGAGTCAATTAGTTGTTCAATGTTTCCCATACCGTATTGGTAGTGCCTGCTATCCATACAAATGTTATAACTACCCGAGATTTTTCTATTGGGTCAATATTTCAAAAATTCTTACATAAAACAGGTGAAGGTCGGAAACGCTAATTTTTCTTACGTTTTTTATGTTAAAATTAGTCTCATTTCTTTACTTCTGAGTCTAGGCTATTCAAATTGATAAAACAAGCGTTCTTTAGGCTAACGTGGGCCATGGATCAAGAAAATTTTGCCTTAGTGATATATAAAGTCAGGTTTTGCGATTTCGTCAAATGTTTCTCAAAAAGCCAATCTTATTTAAAAAGTGTAATAGGAGCTTCTGAGTCAATTAGTTGTTCAATGTTTCCCATACCGTATTGATAGTGCCTCCTATCCATTAAGATGTTATAACTACCCGAGATTTTTCTTTTGGGTCAATATTTCAAAAATTCTTACATAAAACAGGTGAAGGTCGGAAACGCTAATTTTTCTAACGTTTTTTATGTAAAAAGTAGTCTCATTTCTTTACTACTGAGTCTAGGCTATTCAAATTGATAAAACAAGCGTGCGTTAGGCTAACGTTGGCCATGGATCAAGAAAATTTTGCCTTAGTGATATATAAAGTCAAGTTTTGCGATTTCGTCAAATGTTTCTCAAAAAGTCAATCGTATCTAAAAAATGTAATAGGACCTTCTGAGTCAATTAGTTGTTCAATGTTTCCCATACCGTATTGGTAGTGCCTCCTATCCATACAGATGTTATAACTACCCGAGATTTTTCTATTGGGTCAATATTTCAAAAATTCTTACATAAAACAGGTGAAGGTCGGAAACGCTAATTTTTCTTACGTTTTTTATGTTAAAATTAGTTTCATTTCTTTACTTCTGAGTCTAGGCTATTCAAATTGATAAAATAAGCGTGCGTTAGGCTAACGTTGGCCATGGATCAAGAAAATTTTGCCTTAGTGATATATAAAGTCAGGTTTTGCGATTTCGTCAAGTGTTTCTCAAAAAGTCAATCGTATTTAAAAAATGTAATATGACCTTCTGGGTCAACGGAGGTGTTCAATGTTACCCAAACTGTTTTGGGAGTGCCTTCTATCCATAAGGATTGTGAGGCACCAATTTTTTCTTGTTTTGGGGTCTTCGTTTAAATTTTGGGGGTTAAAATGGTTTTTTTTTAAAAAAAACTCGATTTTTTGTTAAATGTCCATCCCTTTGTGCCCTTACAGGCACCTTCTCCCATTGTGCTGTATTTTAATTGTGCTTTGTTTCTTTCTTCTATGTTGTGCTATAATATTCCTGGCCTATCCGGGATTTTAGATTTTAGCTATATATATATATATGTCTTGGAAAAAAAGAGCCTCTATTTTTGCTTTTTCTGCAAGAAAAACAGTCTGTTTTCCCTTGTAGTTTAAGAAGCTCATGAGGACTCACGAAAAAACCAAGACTCTTTAAATGCCTCGTTTCTGTTATGGATAATTAGTAGCCATAGAACTTCATATTATGAAAAAGTTGTAATCATAAAACTTCATTTATGAATAAGTTTTAGTCATAGAACTTTCATTTATGACAAAGTTGTAGTCCTACCAATTTAATATGACTTTTTGAATGTATGAAGTCTATGATCCATAATATGAAAGTTCTATGATTAAAACTTTTTGTCAACCCGGGCATTGTTTTCGAATTATCAGTTTTAGTGATTTTAATTTCCGAAATTGGAAACCGTATTCGGGAAATTGCGCAACAGTCATTTCAAATTCCCGTGAGAAAAAATCAAAAAAATCAAGAAATTTTGGGAGAGAAACACTTAATTGAATGCATATGCACGTTTCGGTTGCATGTTCTAATACCTTAAATTTTAGACCTGTAATAAACATACAAACACAACAAGAGATTTGATATTCGAAAACATATAAAGTTGCAATAGCTGCTAAAAAATTCCAATTAGAGTAAAGAAAAGCAAAGGTTAGATATAATAGTAGTAATATATTTTTACTTTGCTGGTGAATTGAATATATTTGGTCAAATTTGAGTCTATTCTGCGGTGATACTTGATAGAGAGAAAACGCGTTAATTTGATTGCAGTCTTATCTTAGAGCCCTAAAAGAAGCCCCCTGCCGATTTTATTTCATAACAACCACAGGCAGGCTTAGCAATTGTAATGATACAAACAGTAAATCAAAATTAACGTTTCTCCTGATAACAATTGCTGCAAATCCCACAAAAGCAGATAGCTACTAAACCCAATTTTACAGTAAACCTCTTTAACCGGTAGTTGAGCTAACCTGGTTTGTAAAACTCGAGAAACCTTTTTGCCCCTTTAGGGGTATCAGCATATTTGAAAGATTTTAAAGTTACTGATATACTGGCGGGTTATAAACTGGTTATTTTGACACTTATCATGTCGAGTATCCTAGTTAGATCCCGGTTTATAACTGGTTAACAAATTGGTTGTAAGTGCGGTTATGACTAGTGAAGTTGGTTAGTAAGAGAGGTGGTAAATGGAGTGGGTTTTGATTGATTAGTTAATGTAGTAAAATGAGGTAGAGATTCGTGATCGGATAAGACCGTGTCAAAGTCAATAAAATGCCCTCGAGCGGTAATAAATACCGACGTATACAGAATCCATCAAAGAATTCAAGCCAAATTTCAGCTGTCAAAAACAAACACAGTCAAGGAAGCGTGTATAGTGTCCATGAATGGGAAGAATAGAATATACCACGCTCAATATAAAGCACAATTAAAATCTATAGATTGATGCTCTAAGGAAAATAGCAAACAGAAAATGAGTTGAGATCCAATTACTTGAATACCGCGATTCGTGTTTATCAATTAACTATAGAAGTGAGGTACAAAGTTACATCATTATCAGCTTTACAAGTACTTCTGTACTTATAAGTCAAAAATTCGCCGAATAAAGAGGAAATGCTTTTAGTGCTCAAAATCTACTCTAGTTTTACCATAATTTCCCAAAAATAATCCAATTAGTCAGGTTTTATATTTAATAACAGCTTTTTCGGAGAGAAATTACTAGCTGTCTGTAAAACTGTACAGGCTATCGCATGTAAATCACTGATGTCTTCTAAAATCTATTTGGACGAGCAGAAAAACATTGAACACAATTGATTGTGATTTGTTGTTCCTTCTCAACCTATCGGGTGAGTGGTCCTTATGTCTTAAAAGGGCTACATTATCCTTGAAAGCTTTTTGGTATTAAATTTTTTTGACCTGACAGCTTATCTTGTGATTTGTAGTATCATATCAAATCGCGTTCTAAATTATACTCAAAGTGATGTTTTTCATTTTAGCGCCTAGCTTAATTGTTCCGACCCCCACTTTAGTGCGGGGGAAAGAACTATATGCTCAAATGGTTTTTTTGTTCAGTCAATTTTGGCCGATCGTTATATTGATCGTACAGAGTTGTGAATGGTATCATTAGAAATTACGTACATCCGAAAACAAGGAAATAAAAAGATTTTTTCGGATTTCGTTTTTTACACGTAGTTATCGGGGTTTAAAGTTTGAATATGCGGCAGTTTTTATTCACATTTTCCGCCATTTTGGATAAAACTTGGCTCAATTTTACTAATATAACTGAAAACATATTAATATTTTTATGGAGAGAGCGTTATTGTTCTTGTTAGAGATAGAAGAGTGACCCTGAATTGCTTGATTGAAGTTGTTTTTGTATGGTTTTTTTGGGGTGGTTTTTTTTTCATTTTTAATAAGTTTCAAAATTCAAACTTTTCTCATCAAAGATGGCACAAAATATGCTTTCTCTGGTCCACTTTGCTTAAATTTGCCAAAAGTAGAGACCTAGAAACCACTTAAACCACTTAGACAGTCTCCGTAAGCTCCAAAGAGAGCTAGTTGACCTTCGTCGCTCTATAGAATTCTTCTAGTAATAAAATTGTACCGTTTCTTTGCAAATTTAACTACATTATTTTACAGAATGCATAATTTGTTTTTGATTTTTTGAAATTTTAACTTAAAAAGTGGTCTAATTTACACACATTTGAAGCAATAAGGTGTATTTTAGGAGCGCAGCAACAACAAGGATGAATTTGATCTCATAATGGATACTTACAATCGGATATTTTTTAATTTTTATTTGGGTGCTGAATTTCTTTAAAAAAATTGCTTTAATTGTTTCTTTAATGTTAATTACTGACAAAATTATCAATTCACGGCTCAATTAACGACAGCTCCCATTTACATGTGGCTGAGTGTAGATATAGTTTGTTTTCAGAGAAAACATATCGGTTTTTCTTTGACAAAGAGTTTTAGTAAACTTTAACTGAACACTTGTGTTCTGCCTTCATTTTCTATTTTTTGCAGTCTGATTGCTAATTCTTACTAATCAAAGATCCAAATGGCTTCTTCAAGAGTTTTTTTTGAGCACATACAATACATTCGTCAGTTATGTGTTGTCTATTTTGACATTGGATATAATTGTTCAAAGATAATTTGAGTGACTTTTTGAAGTTGTCCAATTGTTATCTCATTTGTGTCAATTTTCAGTTTTTTCTCAGTAAATACAGGTTCATTTTTCTTTCATATGAGACACAAAATTTTCTTTGTGGCGGTTTTCTTAAATAACGACTTCTTGGTTGTGGTAATATGAGTTTTTATACAAAATTGTTTGATTTTTGTGCGTTATTGCTCAGTTTTGCTGTTGCTTTTGTCTCTTTGGTTAATTGCCACATTACTGAAAAAACAACCCAAGAAAGCACTTGAACTACCAATTGAGTTTTTTATTGCCTTTATGAAATATGATTTTAGGGGTTGAGACACCCGTTCTCAAGATTTCGGTACATCTTTTTATTTTTGACCTGTAATTGTTGTTGTTTTTTGTAGTCGTATGCAATATTTACTTTGTAACAAAAAACTCAATGGCCAGCTATGGTTAATTAAGTGAACTCAGTAACTAACTTTAGTATATATTTAAAACTTTAGTAACGTTTCATTTAAATTTTTCAAAAAAGTAAAACTTTTCTCTTTTCGTTCTGGTTTTTGTAATTTTTTCGTATAGTTTACGTAGTTTAAGCTAATTATTGGCAGATCTCGTTAATTTTTCGGCTTATTTTTATTGTTTTTTTTAATAGTATTATGACTCAGTCGAAATAATAACAAGCGCAATTAGATTTCTATGAAGTTACAAGACAAATTTGTCTATTCTTTCAGTTGAAAACTTATGTTTGTTATGAATTTTGCAAATATATAAGTTTTTAAAAAAAAACAATAGATTTTTAGCTTTACTCATCATATTTCTGTTATTTTGTTGTTTAGTTTATAGACAAGTGGCATACAATGTCTTGTGAATTACAATTTGTTCTTCCTTATTGTTTTTTTGACCTCAAATGGTCTTTGTTCTTGGTACTATGAGTTCTTGTAAAATTTTCGTGAATCTTGCATATCTGCCTGATTTCAGATTTCTGTTTTCTTTTCACAGTACCACAATAATGGGTGGCTCTGTTGCCATTTGAAAAAAGAAGCAATTGGAAAATTTAAATGTTCTTGGTGAACATCTTATTGTTTAACTGTCTGGGACACCGTTTTTGTGGAAACTTCGAATTTTTTATTTTTGCCTGTATTTGTCGTTTTTTTTGTAGTCGTATGACATATCCTGGATAAAGAAAGGTCTCAATCACTTTTTTTGGAAGAGTGAATGGATCGCTCGTTGATTCCAGTGGATACATATTGTTTTGAATCAGTTTGACATGAATTTTTTCTGACCCCATTTCGATTTGTTAATTGTTTGTTTTAAAAAATGGACGAGTTTTGGTCGAAATTAATATTTGTAGTTGTTTAATATTTTTGCCGCTTTTTCCTGTAGTCACATTAGGGACTATCGGCTCTCTAAGGTATATTGTTTCATTTTCATTTAGTGGTTTGTTGAACGATTTGGTATTTTTTTATCTCTTCCTCATTTGGTAGACAATTAAAATGTAAATGAGCGGGTTCTGAACATTATGTGCAAACGCATATTAACGAGCCTCTTTGTTTTTTTTTGTTCATGCAGTTTACTGTTTGGCTCCAACTTGTGGAGCGATGAATTATGTGCTCAACTTGTCTTGTTTTGTTCAGTCTATTTTGATGAATTAATGTAATTTTGTGTAAAAAATCTATGAGTGGCAACATAGCGAAGTCCGCCGAGCTTAGACTATAAGTGAAGTATTTTACCAATTTCCTACCTTTTCAAAGATATATCCAATTTGCAAGTTTAGTGAACATCTGCCCGTATTCACTACTTTTGTTCATTTCTTCAGTCGTTTTCGCTCAAATTTTGATAATTTGTGCATAGAAGCCAAAATTTTAGCACTACGAGGAAACGTTAAAATTAAAGAGTTTATTGAAATATTTGACCCCATAAAGGCTGTATTTGATGTTATTTTTAGATTTGTTTTGTTCTTTATCTCTTAATGGCAACCTATTTTTCCTAGTTTTCTTATCCAATAGTTGCAAGAAGAATATAAAAATTTTTATATGAATATATATATATATATATATATATATATATATATATATAATTTTTTTATAATCTTCTCGCAACTACAGGATAAGAAAACTAGGAACAATAAGTCACCATTAAAAAAGAAGAAACAGAACACAAAATAAAAAAATATCAAATAAAGCTTTTAATTCTTCAACCCAAAGTTTGTGTACAAATAAATGCTTCTGTAGGTTTTTAACAAAAATTCCTGAAATATGAACCACTCAATGAATTAGCAAAGCAATGTATTTCACTAGAAATAATCATCAAAGTTAAATTTAAAAGTAATATATATATATATATATATATATATATATATATATATATATATTTATTATCACACCTTTCTGGTATTGTACCACTAAGATTTGTTTTGAGACACCGAGTTGATTTTAAAAAAAACTCTTACAAACATATGTTCGAATTTATCTGAAATTATTTTGCTTAAAACAATACTTTTGCTGTGTATTTGGTTCTCGATGCTGTTATTTTTTATATCGTTTTTTAATGCAATGGCCAGTACAAATTTGATATCAAATTATTGTTACAACCCAAAACTTCAGTTTTTTAAAATAAGTATCTTCTCGAACAATTTTCTGTCTAACGGTTGATGTCAATCCGTCAATGTTAAAAAAACAAAACCTGTCAATTTATACGAACAATCGTATTTCGACATGAAGAAAATTAGCTTTTGGGTAGGTGCTTTGAAGTATATGAATTAACTAAAACCAACATATTGATGGATGTATTTTCAGATCATCATAAAAGTGAAACGACAGAATGATAACCAAATCAGGAAAAATGAAAATTGAGAAATCTAAAACAAAAATCAAAACAAAACATGATTTGGTTATACGTTAAATATCACTTAACTTAACCCATTACATAATTTCTTCAATCTAAACACCTAGAAGTCACGCACCGTAAAAGTTGGTCGATAAACAAAATCGAACGCTCAAACTATAAACTTATAAGAGCAGCAGAATTTTGTACGCGACACAAAAACACTTCAAAACGGAACGAAAACAGAAAGAAGCCAAAGAACATGAATCAATCTCTTACACACCTTTATTCCTATCTCCGAGAAGTATATATTTATTCGTCAATCATTATTTTGACAAATAATAAGAAAAAAGTGTTATAGAAAAACTGTAAATGATTCAAATTCTTATTAATCAACCCTTTCGTGCTTTTTTGAGCTACATCCTTCCGAAACTATGCAATGAAAACAAACCGAAAGTTTTGAAGAGCTATAATTTAAGAAAATAATGAAATTAACTTGGAGCAGAAAGACAAAATTTCATAAAACCTCAAATGACACAAATTTGAATAAGAATGATTACTGATCCACTTTCTCAGCAATTGATAGAAGAATAATCAAAAATTAATAATCATGGACTCCAAAGACATGCAATGTTGAAATGAGTAAAAATAAATTAAGAAAATTGCCTGAACTCTGAGAACATGCAACATTGAATATAGGAAAAAAGAAAATAAAAACTTCCATTAATGACTGCTAAATGTGAAACTTCATTCGATTTTTAGTTGCGTTTGTAGGAAAAAACAATCTGCTCTCCTTTGAACAATTTCAAGGTTTTATAGCTTATTTACTTGATTGCTAAACGCAAAAAAATAATGTTGAGTTTAAATAGAAGTACGAGAAAAGCGAATGTTATTGCACGAGTTTGTCGTGCTTTGATCTTTTCAAAGAACCAAAGCCAGCCAAAAATTGTCAAAAATTGAATGGATTCTCATTCTCCCCTATTTTTTTAATTCAACTCCAACTCCAGAAAACAAAAGATAGTTGCAGCGCTAGTACCCTAATTTCTGAACCTTTTTGTTACAACTATGAGAAATTTTTTGACACTAAAATGCTATTACAAAATTTTTTGCAATAATTATGTTAAAATGTTTTGTTTACAACAACTTTTTTGCAGTTTCTTTGATTCTCAAGGCCGCAATTTGTTTATATCGTTTTTCATTGCAATGGCCAGCACAAAAATGTTTGCAAATCATTGTCACATCCCAATGTTTCAATTTTTCAGAAAAAGTAACCTCTCCAACAATTTTCCTTTTGATATCAATCTCTCAAATTTAGAAAACTACCTGCCAACTTTAACAAACAATCGTATTTTTAAATGAAGAAATTAAGCATTTGCGTAGGTTATATATAATATATGATTTAACTAATGCCAGGGTATTCATGGATGTGTTTTTAGATCACCATCAAAGTGAAACGACAGAATGGTAACCAAATCAGGATAAATAAAAATTGAGAACTTACAAAACAAAAAATAATGAAACCAAAAATAACAATTGATCTGGTCACACAATCAGTTTCTTTTAACATACCTAATTTGTTTATTCTCAAAACTTAGAAGTCAAACACCATCAAGTTTGGTCGATAAACATAAAATCGAACGCACAAACTATTAACTAAAACCATATATTAAGAGCAGGACAATTGTGTACGCAACATAAAAAGACGTTCAGAAGAAAAAACGGAAAGAAGACAAAAAACGTAGGTCAAACTCTTAAATCCCTTTTCCTGGCTCCGTGAAAAGTATATAACTTTGCCGATCATTATTCGAAAATTAAAATAAAAACTGTCATACAAGAACCCTAAACTATTCAACATCAAGAACAGAACTCTTTTATTAATTTAGCCTTTCGTATTTTTTGAGCTAAATCTTTTAAAAAATATGTAATAAGAAACAACCAAAATATTTGAAGAGCTATAATATAAAAAAGTAGTGAAATGAAATTTTGAGCAGAAAAAAAATTCATTAAAACAGAAATGACAGAATTCCTATGACAGAATTTGAATAAGAATGATTACTGATCCATTTTCTCTGCAATTGAGGCAGAAAAAATGCCTGAAAATGCCTGAAATCTGAGGACATGCAAAATTGAAATGAGGAAGAACGAAAATAAAAAAATTCCGTTAATGCCTGCTAAATTTATGTGAAACTTCTAACTTTAGTTGCTTTGTTATTAACAAAAAAATTGCTCTCTTTTCATCAGTTTCCAGGTTTTATTGCTCATTTATTTCATTACCAATTCACGGACAAAAATACAACTCGAATTAAACATTTTGTTTGAAAATATTTTCATAATTTTGTACGAAAAATAGCTAATTTTATTACACGAGTCTCTCATGCTTTGATTTCTTCAAATAACAAAATGAAGCCAAAGTTTGTCAAAAATTGTTTGTACTCTCATTTTTCCCCAATTTTTCATTTCAACTCCAACTCTAGAAAACAGAAGATCTAGTACTTCATTTTTTACACCTGATACCACAAGGGGAACTTTTGTGACACTGAATTGATACTAAAGATTTCTTGCAACAAATAAACGTTTGAATTTATCTGAAATTTTTTTGGTTACAACAACACTTTTTGCTGTGTATTTGGCTCTCGATGCTGCTATTTTTGCATAGTTTTTTCTCGCAATGGCCAGTACAGAAACATTTTCAAATTATTGTAATAGCCCAATGCTTCAATTTTTCAAAAAAGTATCGTCTCGAACAATTTTCTGTCTGACGTTTGACATCAATCAGTCAATTTAAAAAAACAAAACCTGTCAATTTATACAAACAATCATATTTGGACATGAAGAAAATTAGCCTTTGGGTAGGTGCTTTGAATTATATGATTCAACTAAAACCAACATATTGATGGATGTATTTCAGATCTTCCTAAAAGTGAAACGACAGAATGATAACCAAATCAGGAAAAAAGACAAATTGAGAAATTACAAAACCAAAAAACCAGAACTAAAAATGATCTAGTTACACGTTCAAATTCAATTAACTTAACCCCACAAACTAATTGCTTCAATCTCAAAACCTAGAAGTCACGCACCATCAAATTTGGTCGATAAAGATAAAATCGACCGTACAAATTATGAACTTATAAGAGAAGAATTGTGCACGCGACACAAAAACAAGTCAAAACGGAAAGACAAGGGAAAGAAGACAACGAACCTGAGTAAAACTCTTACACAACTTTATTACTAACTCCGTGAAGTGTGCATTTATTTGTCAATCATTATTTTGACAATTAATAAGAAAGAATTGTTATAGAAAAACTCTAAAGTTTTCAAAATCAAGAACTTTTTGTAAATTAGTCTTTCGTACTTTTTTTAGCTAAACCTATTAAAAGTATGCAATAAAAACAGACCAGAAGATTTGAAGAGCTATACTCTAAGAACGTAATGAAATTAACTTTGAGCAGAAAGACAAAGTGAAACTTCCCATGACAGAAACTTAGATAAGGTTGGTTACTGGTCTACATCCTCAACAATTGAGAGAAGATTAATCAAAAATTGATATTCGCAGGCTATTATGATACTTATTATTTGTGACTGTAAACACCTTTATCACTCTCAAAACTTCTCAATGCAAATGCTGATAGTGTACGCTTAAAAATTGACTCCAGTGACATTATTTTTTAATAAAATTTGAAATAAGTTTTTGTGATGGTTTCAATGAAACATCAAGAAACTTAGAAGTTTTATTAAAGTTTCAAAGAACGAAAGAAGAACTTACCTGACGAACTTTATTGCTGTGTCGATAAGTAATGGCTACAAAACTAAACTCAATTCTAATTTTGTTTTGGCGCTATCATTATCTTATTGACCTATCAATCATATGTCAGAAGTAAATTCTCCCACCAACAGAAACCTGATTCTAACATCCACCGACATCCAACTAATGAACTCGATTGTACCCAAGCCATATATGATTCTCATGAAATGTTGATGAAAATAGAAAATCACCTCCGGGATTCGGAGTTAAGATCTATTCACATGCCAATCATGTAAAATATTTTTAGCTAATCTAAATTTTCTTTGTATATTTTCGCATAGATAACCACTATAAATACAAGCTAATTTTTGTATATTTTCAGTTCAAAATTTAATTTAAAATTCAACATATTGAAATCTTTGACCCTTGTTATCGACCACGACGATGGTGTCCAGACCAGCTACAGACAGACAAATTTTGGATCTACAGAATGCAGAATCAGCTACTGCGTGGATTATGTCTTTTGTGGCGAAATGTCGCGCAGAGAAGAAAGAGGACAAGGTCAACACCGATGGTACTGTACAGGACCTACAGGTAACCAATCTCTTTCTTAGTAAGTGCGGGCAAGATGCAATTATTAAACTTAGGAGCTTAATGAGTCCTAGGAATTTGATAGACACTCCGTATAAAGACATCAGATTGGCGATTCAAAATTATATTTCTCCTAAAGAGAGAGTAGTAACGGCAGAAAGGGCTAAATTTCTGTCCGTAATCCAAGGTGTACGGGAGTCAGACGACGACTTCCTAGCACGTCTTAGAGAAGAAGCACGCTATTGTGACTTCGAAAAATTGAAAACAGCGGCCAACCCCGAAGAGGAGTTGGTAAAAATAAAGTTTATCTCAAGTTTGAGGGACCCTGAAGCAAAACTTAGACTACTAGACGGTATTAAAGCAAAACCAGCAATGTCGGTTACTGAAATGACCGAGAGTTTACAGTTCAGAAGTCAAGCAATGGCGTTTGCAAATTCTTCATCAGGTAATAAGCCCTTTACGGTGAAAGAAGAAGTTGGGTTCAACTTCAAAAAGACTTTTCGAAAACCAAATGAAAAAATTACGGCTAATAAAAGCAACAACATGTGCAC
The DNA here is from genome assembly GCF_964194025.1 of Convolutriloba macropyga. Lineage (NCBI taxonomy): Eukaryota > Metazoa > Xenacoelomorpha > Acoela > Convolutidae > Convolutriloba > Convolutriloba macropyga. The sequence continues at coordinate 18,301,957 of NC_134474.1, forward strand.
TAGGTGTGGACGTAAGCCACACTCTAGTAGACCTTGTCCAGCGCTAAGTAAGAAATGCAACACCTGTGAAAAAGTGGGACACTTCTCAAAAATGTGTAGAAGCAAACCCCAACCAAATTCAGGTAAGTACAAAAACACAATAACTTTTGCGAAGAAGAAAATGTTTCTTCAGAGCAAGCATCTCAGCATCGGAGATGGGAATGTTTTATACTAAAGAACAAATCTTTAGCATGTCTGTGACATGGGAATATATCTCAATAAATAACTGCAAAGTAAAAATGCAAGTAGACACAGGTGCAGATAGCACAGTGATATCATCAAAAATATGGACTGAGCATGGTAAACCTCAGTTGGATGGTAAGATAAGACATCTCGAAGCTTATGATGGTCATCAATTAACGCTTCTGGGATCACTTACTTGTGACGTTGAGTGGAACGGAAGCAGGCTCACGCAAAAACAACTAGCAGTTGTGCAGTCTGATAAAGAATTTGGACTACTTGGTAGAGACCTTCTACCCAAGCACGGTGTGAACAACATCACAGCCGAGCACCTACCTGCGGTGAAGGGTTACAAAGCTCATGTGAAGTTGATACCAGAAACACAGCCAATGTTCTGCAAAGCCAGAAAAATACCTCTACGTCTTCAAGACAAGGTCACAGAGAAGCTGGAACAAATGGTCAGACAAGGCATCCTTGAACCGGTACATCTAGGAGGAGTCACTAATGCATCTCCAGTGGTGTGGCAGAGAAAGAAGAGTGGAGAACTGAGACTTTGCGTGGACTTGAAAGTGCACATCAATGGCAAGGTCATGGATGAGGACTACCCAATACCGGACATGGAGACGATCTTTCACAACCTACATGGGGCCTCATACTTTGGCAAAATTGACCTCTCAGATGCCTACTATCAAATTGAACTTGACGAAGAAGCTAAAGATATATGCACAATCAACACATCTCAGGGACTGTTCAAGATGTGCCGACTACCTCAGGGATTGAAAAACTCTTCTTCAATTTTCCAGAATTGCATCGAATCAACACTCAAAGGAATTAAAGGTGTTGTGATCTTTCAAGACGATGTATTGGTGTATGGAACTTCCAAGGAGCAGTTCGACAAGAAAATGCTTGCAGTCAAGAGTCGACTACGTGAGACAAACTTTACTATTAATGAGAAAAAATCCAACTCAAAACCAGTCGATAGCGTTAGCTTTTTGGGATACTCCATTTCAAAGGAGGGAATAGCACCAGATCCCAAACATGTTGAAAAAACAAAAAATACAGAAGCACCAACTAACAACAAACAACTCGAATCGTTTGTTGGGCTAGCTAATTTTTACGGAAGAATGATTCCTGATTTTGCAACAAAAATGCTACCCTTAAATAACATGAGTAATAGCGATTTCTCATGGGGCAAAATGCAACAAAAAGCTTTTGAAGATATAAAAAATGAATTATTTGCTAACCCACTTGTACAGCCATATAGTTTACAAAAAGGAGCAACAGTTACTACTGACGCCTCTGAAAAAGCCATTGGCGGGGTTCTTTCGCAAGAAGGACATCCAGTCATATATGTATCGAGAAAATTGACTCCAGCGGAGCAAAACTACTCGAACATAGAGCGGGAAGCACTGGCAATTGTCTTTGTGGCCACAAGATTCAAGCAATTACTTCTTGGAAGACAATTTACCCTACAGACTGACCACAAACACCTCAAATATCTCTTTGCACCAGACGAGGAGATCCCGAAGACAGCATCAGCGAGAATTACAAGATGGGCAATAGCTGTAATGGGCTTCGACTATGAGTTGAAGTACACACCAGTGGAGTAGATACCCCATGCAGATGCTTTGAGCAGAATGGATTTTGACGAAGACGAATCCGACAACGATCGAGTGTGCTTCGCAATCAATAACATCTACTTCACTCACTGTAATTTGGTGACCCAAGCAGTAATCAAAACTGTACTTGGAACAAACAGACTCTTCCAAGACATAATGAAACGACAATTGCGGCAATTGGAAACAATGTTCAGAAGCGAAAAAAGGATTCGAACAACAGAAAGATGCACTTACTTTACATAATGGAATCATCTTCAGAGGTGTTGTTCCTTTCATTCCACCCAAACTACGACACTTGGTTTTGGCAAAAGCGCATGAGACACATCCCGGAAAGAATGCAACTGAGGCATCAGTCAGAATGATAGCATGGTGGCCTGGCATTACCCAAGACGTTCAACACTTTGTTAGTACATGTAAGAATTGTCAATTGAACAGGCCTAGCCTGGGAAAAACGGTCTCTACGTGGCCAGAAGCCAACGTTTGGGAACGGCTCTACATGGACTGGGGTTATGTTAAGGACCAAGGCAATATCTTAGTAATTGTTGACGCGGGTTCTGGTTGGATAGAAGCCTTCCACGCGGGAAATAGAACATCAGAAACAGTTAAAATATATCTTAGTCAAATCTTTGCAAGATTCGGAATACCAAAAACTTTAGTTTCTGATAATGGTCCTGAATTTGTAAATGGTGACCTTAAACAGTGGTGTGAATCACTGGGAATTAAGAAAATAGAATCACCCGTCTATCATCCAAGAGCTAATGGACTAGCTGAAAGAGCAGTTCAGACAGTGAAGCGGGCACTTCAAGCGTGTAGTCCCAAACTTAATGTGTCATTTGGAGCATTCCTGCAAAGGGCACTGATGACACATCGCAACACTTCAAAGACGAGGAGCAAAACTCCAGTTGAACTCTTGCTGGGACGCAGAGTGAGACTACCAGCAATAGCAGATTTCGACTTGTGTGAACCCATTCTATTCAAGGCCAACGAAAACACAAAGACAGTTCCTGCTACCATCATCATCAGGAAGGGCTTGAACACATCTTTCATACAGCCCGAAAACTCAGCACAGACTATTCTAGTGAGCGACAACCAAATTGCAAGACTAGACGAGGACAATGTGAAAACTGAACCAGCAGTGGAGGAGACCATATCTCAATCAGAACCACAACCTCAGAACACAGATGTGGGACCTTCACATCAAGATGAAGCTTCTGCAGCCACATCATCTGCAGAGCACCAACAACCCGAAACCTCAGAGCCTTCAAGAACATCAACCAGGAACAGAAAACAACCTGACAGATTTGGAGAACCTATACCCACAAACTTGCTTAAAAGAGGAGGGAGGATGTGATGGTTTCAATGAAACATCAAGAAACTTAGAAGTTTTATTAAAGTTTCAGAGAACGAAAGAAGAACCTACCTGACGAACTTTATTGCTGTGTCGATAAGTAATGGCTACAAAACTAAACTCAATTCTAATTTTGTTTTGGCGCTATCATTATCTTATTGACCTATCAATCATATGTCAGAAGTAAATTCTCCCACCAACAGAAACCTGATTCTAACATCCACCGACCTCCAACTAATGAACTCGATTGTACCCAAGCCATATATGATTCTCATGAAATGTTGATGAAAATAGAAAATCACCTCCGGGATTCGGAGTTAAGATCTATTCACATGCCAATCATGTAAAATATTTTTAGCTAATCTAAATTTTCTCTGTATATTTTCGCATAGATAACAACTATAAATACAAGCTAATTTTTGTATATTTTCAGTTCAAAATTTAATTTAAAGTTCAACATATTGAATTCTTTGACCCGTGTTATCGACCACGACAGTTTTTAATTTTGTGCTTAGAACTGAAAAATTGGGGTAAGCTTATAAATATTTATCAACTAGCTGATTCCCAACTTTAATTCCCAACTAGCTGTTAGTTGCAAACTTTTTAGGTTCTCTAAAGTCAGTAGAAAACAAAAAAGCAAATTGTAATTCTTCGTAATTTGTATTTGCAAGCCTCTGAAAACAAAAGTGTCAACTTCAACTCTTCGCAGCAACATGGAAACACAACTCGTCAATTGCCCGTATTCAGATTAAAACCTAAAAACTCCACTAGAAAAATGTAATCATATCAAACAATTCCAAATGTATTACAGTCCAATATTTTTTTTACAAATTAGCCCCCCTCCCCTATGGCTCTAAAAAGGCAATTTTCCTTTCTTAAAATTTTCCTTTCCGTCTTATTTTTCGATTTCGATTTGGAACTGTGCTTCAAGCTAGCTGAAAATGAGACTATTACTTGGCTTGAGGTATCTAAAGCCTAGCAAAATCTCATATAGTGTTTTGATATAGAAAAGAAATTGTACAGGATTACAACAGTTTCTTTTTAAGAATTGCTCAGACAAACAATTTAACAATTACTCAGATGCTTGACTTATAAATGTTTCATATTTCTCTTACTGTTCACCTCATGAAATTTAAAATTCTTTGATTGGTTGTCGGAAGTAGAATTTAAAATATATATAATCTTTTCTAGCCTCAAACAATTTTGAATATAATTTTTATTGTGAACAATTAGCTAAAATGAAAGAAGAAATTATTTCATAGGGAGAATGAACTTAATAAACAAAATAATCATTATGCCTGAGCATATGCTCATTAAATTGAAAATTACGTGCGAAATTTTAAATTTCATGAGGTGAACAGTGAGAGAAATATGAAACATTAAACTTGATATAGCTAATCATATTTTTTGGTCTTTAATTTGGTTTCAATTGACTTTTACATGGAACACTTTAAATGTGCTTCTTCAGCGTTGTATTTAGTAACGTTTTGAAGATGAGAGCTTTTAGAGACTCAGTAAGCAAAAGCATAACCCTCCGAGCGCTTAAAAACCTGTTTTCTCTTCTGGTAACTCTGTCCGCCATCTCAACTTTTTGTTGTGCTCAGAAATGGTGGAAAAAAGAGTGTAATTTTTTATCACTCCACCCTAAACTACACTCTTTGAAAAGAGTGTAAAAAGAATGGAAAAAAGAGTGTAAAACCTGTATAATTTTATAAAATTACACTCTTACACTTTTTCCCAAAAAAATTGGAGTGAAAAACGCATTAAACCCTAATCCTTGCTAATTAGGGGTGGATTAAGGGTGAAATCTTGGCCCGGGAATGACTTTAATAAATATATTCTCATGAACAGCAAGATATTGAATAGAATAGAGCTAAGATTTGGAATTCATAATACTAATTAGAAATCTTGAAAAGACTTTCCGTGTTTTTGTGTGTGGTTTGGCAATCAAGATGAACAAAATTTAGATGATGTAATTTTTTACCTGATCAAACTGTTGAATACAAATTTCTGAAGAAAAACCCAAACTTAATAACAAATTTCCAATTACTTTTTGAAATATGTAATGAAGCCAGGTTATGCCCCAGTTGCCTGTACAATTTACACGAGAAAAAATTACATTTCTCAGCCTTCTCAGTAATTTTGTTTTGTCAATAGGCGAAAAAATTTTCTGTTCGAGAAAATCAATGCTTACATTTGAAGGCCCAACACGTCCGCGTAAAATAAAAAGTATTTAAATCCAAATTCGATTATTCTTCAGGAAAAATTACCTGTCTTTGGTAGTATTTCCGCTGAAAATAGAGAAAATAAAGAGAAAACTTATTCAAACTTTTACTTATTCAAAAAATTGAAAAATTATTTCACTTTACTGAAATTAAAAAACACCAACACGAATTCATTTACTGTGAAATCTGAGATATTGTAATTTCAATTAAGGAACGAATATTTTCTGCTTTTTGCGCGCCTGAAAATCCATTTCAAATTAAATTACTCCTCACTTGAAATCTACTGGTGTTTTTCCACGTCTGTTTTTCATAAAATAATGAACTTTTTTCGTTTTCGTGACTTTTTCGAATTTGGCCTCATTATAATCAGTAGCTAATTATCATAACTTAATATGTTATCAAAAACTTTTTTAAAGGAAAGCACAATTTTGAAGTTCTGCTGAAACAGAGAGCCAATGTTAAACTCATCATAAAAGAGATCGAGCTCTAAATATCGCGAGAAAAACTTTTAGGTTCTGTTATTTGTTCAATTTCTACGTGCTTCTACGTTCAATTTCTATGAGTGCACTTTTGATGGACACGTCTGTGGGCACTTTGGATTAATTCAAGCGCACTCATTAAAGCGGTTTAAGATACACACAAAAATCAATAAGTTAACAGATTTGAAATACGGAAATTCAATCGATCATAAGATAATATTTTCAAAAATTGGCAAAACCCAACCCCTTTAACGAATAACAACGATAAACGCGCCTTAGAGCAGTTAGAGTGTGAGCTGATTCTGCTGATGCAGAAAACTGTTCAGCGCAAAATTTCAATTGAATTGATATTTAGAATGAGGAACCAATATTGTACAATATTATACAATTAACGAGAACTTCAATAAAATGGCTGACCTACCTTTTTTCAATTAAAACCGTGTGTAAAAAAATCTTAATATGCCTGATTCTGGCAAAGATTAGATCAGAACGAATATGAAGAAAACTGCTGAAGAAAGCTTTATGGTTAAAGTTTAAAAAAATTGATTGTCAATGAGACAAAATTTTTTCTTCATAAAATTGATATTTTAGTCCACGTTTCCTAAGCAAAAAGAACACAACTAGATCCGTAATCCTTATTGACCGTTGTTTCGAAGAAAGTATTTCATTTTTCACTGCTATTTAGAGCACTTTTTCAAAATTTGACAAAGTTTATTATGAATTTTTTTTTCAATAAAAGAATGAAAAATTTAGAAAACACAAAGGACCAACATTTCCGCGCCTGAAAATTTAGTGAATTCAGTGGAAAGATATGTGGAAAAAAAAGATATCCAAAACACAAACACCGCTTGAAGCACAATGAGGCCACCATGCTTTCATGGAGCAATGATTCCGGTCAATTAAGCTGCGTCCTCAATAAAAGAATGAAAAATTTAGAAAACACAAAGGACCAACATTTCCGCGCCTGAAAATTTAGTGAATTCAGTGGAAAGATATGTGGAAAAAAAAGATATCCAAAACACAAACAGCGCTTGAAGCACAATGAGGCCACCATGCTTTCATGGAGCAATGATTCCGGTCAATTAAGCTGCGTCCTCAAAAAAGCCATCTATCTGGCGTCAGATATCAACAAGAAATTAAAAAAATTGTTTTTACATTCAAATTCAATTATTCTTCAGGAAAAATTACTTGTATTTGGTAGTATTTCCGCTAAAAATGGAGCAAATAAAAAGAAAACTTGAAGAAATCTCGATGCTTAAAAATATTTAAAATTCAGTTGTTAATGAGAAAAAATTTTTGTTTCAACATTTATTCAATTGTTTTATTCATTCGAAAAAGTGCAAAATTATTTCACGTTAGTTGAATTGAAAAATGGAGTGAAATTTTTTTTTTTAAAAAAATTGACATTTTAGTCCACGTTTCCTTAGCAAAAAGAACACTACTAGAACTTTAAAACTTTTTGATCGCTGTTTTGATGAAACAATTTTTTTTTCATAGCCATATACAGAAATATTTCAAAATTTGACAAAATTTACGGTGATTTTTTTTCAATTAGGGAACACAATGGCCCAAGATTTCCGCGTCTGAAAATTTAGTGGATTCAGTGGAAAGATAGTATGTAAAAAAAGAAAAAAATCGAAAAAACAATCAATACTTAGAGCACAATGAGACCATCATATTTTCATCGAGCAATGATTCACCTGAAAAAAAACCTGGTAATTTAAGGGGCGCCCTCTAAAAACCCATCTATCTATCGTCAGATATCAACAAGAACTAAAAAAGTAAAAACTATTAATATCCAAATTCGATTATTCTTCGGAAAAATTGCCTGCCTTTGGTAGTTTTTCCGCTGAAAATAGAGCAAACAAAAAGAAAACTTGTATGTCCCAGCAATATACAAAAGTTTTTCAAACTTTGACAATGTTTATTGTGAAAAATTTTTTCAATTAAGAAATGAAAACCTTTTAGAATTACGGAACACAAAGGCCCAATATTTCCGCTCTTGAAAATGCAATTTTTTAAATTCAATCCTCATGGGAACTCTTCGAGCGTTTTGCCATAAATATTAACTTTCAAAAAAACTAACTTTTTTGTTGTGCATTTTTGTTTGTATTCCTCAAATTACCTCATCATAATCAGTAGCTAAGTGTCATAGCTATCGTATCTTAATAAGTTTCCGAAATTTTCTTTCAAGAGCAAAATACATTATTCCAAAGTGCTATCTGACGTTTTGTGAAGTTCTTCCGAATCAGACACTCAAACTTAAACTCATCATTAAAGAGATCGAACTCCAAATATCGCGAAAAAACTCGAGGTAATTTTTTGTTCAATTTCTACCTGCTTCGGAAATTTCGTTTCGTCTCTCCAGTGTCAGATGTGATAAATTGGTATCACTCCTTTACTTGATTATTATTCATTACCACAGCAGGTAGCAAGAAAAAAATTTTAAGAAGCTTTTATTCGTTGCTCATCTTGTTTGCTGCTTCTATCTTTTGCCTTCCTTAGCACTTAATGTTACCTCATCACTTGGTTTTATGAATCACCTAATTTGGACGTTTTTTGGTGTGACAGCACCTAGCAAGTTTCTCTAAATTATCATATTATCCTTTGGAGTCCTGCTTTGCATTGTTCAGCGGCTGTTTTTGCACTGCAACTGATCTCCTGTTTTTGCAACTGCAACTGATTTCAATCATGAAATGGTGTGTCCCTCAGTAGTATTAAATTAATCTATTGACCAATCGAATTCAACTTAAATTACCCTTTCAAAATTGCGAAAGTATTTCACGTTTCCTGAAAAACACCACTAGAAGTTCAAAACTTAAGGATCGTTGTTTTGACGAAAATTTTACCATTCCTAACATAATACACGATATTTTCAAAAAAAAATGACAAAATGTTGTGAACATTGTGAAATTTTATTTCAATTAAGGAATGAAAGACTGTTAAGGTTATTGAACACAAAAGCAAAACTTTTTGCGCGACTGAAAGTCCATTTTGAATTAGTTTTCAGCTTACTGGAACTCCTCAAGCGTTTTGCCACAACTAATTTTCAAAAATTATTGAATTTTTTTCTCGTTTTATGCAAATTTTTGAAATTTGCCCCAATATAATCAATTGCTACCTTCCATATTTTGTCATATCTTAGTATGTATTTCATACAAAAAAAATGTTTGAAGCAAAATACCGGCTACCAAACTACTATAAGACGTATTTCAAAGTTCGACCGAATCATACAGTTAATTTTCAAGCCATCATAAGAGATTGAACTCTAAATATTGCGAAAAGAACTGTCCCGTTAATGCTGTTTGTTCGATTTCTACGAGCGCGTTTAAAATGCGTTCAACTGCTATTCATTGAAGACATAAACATTTATTTTCACGAAAAACCATAATGCTCAAATTGCCGCAGATTCAGTTTTTCTTATTTCTGTTTGCTTTTAAGTTATTTTTTTGCTATTTGTCGCCAGTATAGGCACTTTAGATAAACCGGTGCGCACTCATTTGGACAATTAAAAATATACATGCAAAAAAATCAAACGATAATTCAACCGATCATAAGATAATATTTTCAAATATTAGCAAAACCCATCTCCTTTAACGCATATTAACAATAAATGCACCGTAAAGCAGTTAAAGTGTGAAATTTTTCTGCTGTTACAGAAAACTGTTCAGCGCAAAGTTTCAATTGAACTGATATTTAGAATGAGGAACCAATATTTTACAATATTATACAATCAACGAGAACTTCAATAAAATGACAAACCTAACTTTTTTTCAGTTAAAAATGCATGTGTTAAAAAAATCTTAAGAAACTAATTCTGGCAAAGATTAGATCAGAACGAACGTAAAGAAAACTGTTGAAGAAAGTTTTATGTAAATAGTTTATGAAGTTTGGTTGTCAAAGAATCAAATCATCTTTTCAAAAGAAAAAAGTAGTTTAGTCCACGTTTCCAAAACGAAAAGAACACTACTAAAGCTTTAAACCTTGTGGTCCACTGTTTGCTGTTTTTACGAAACAATTTGTCTTTTCATAGCAATATACAGATCATTCACAAAAACTTTGACATGGTTCATTGTAAAAAGCCTATTTCAATTAAGATTTATCAAGAACTGGAAAACTTATAGAGTTACGGCATAAAATCGCGACATAAACGCGCGACCTTTTGGCGCTTGAAAATCATTTTTCTTTAATTTAATGCATATTGGAGCTTGTCTAGCTTTTTGCCATATATGTTTTATATATTATTTTCTTCGCTGTGCATTTTTTTTCGAATTTCGCAAAATAACCCATTATAATCAGTAGCTACTTTTCATATTTTGCATAGCATAGTATGTCTTCCAAAACTTTTTGTAAAGCAAAACTTTTTTTTTCCAAACTACTATCAGACGTATTTGTAAGTTCTGCCGAAACAGACAGTTAAATTTAAGCTCATCATAAGAGATTGAAATCTAAATATTGCGAAAAAAAACAGTCCAGGTAATGTTATTTGTTCAACTTCTACGTGCTTCTACGTTCAATTTCTTTAAGCACGTTTAAAAAGTGTTCAATTGCAACCAATTAAATACATTAACATTTGTTTTCACGAAAAACCGTAATTTTCAAATCGCCGAATTCAGATGCTTCAGTTTTCTTTATTTCTGTTCAGCTTAAGTCCTTTTTTCCTATTTGCTGCCAGCATGGGCACTTTAGATAAATTCATGCGCACCCATTTGGGCTACTAAAATATACACAAAATATCAATAAAGTTACCGAAATCAAAAAGAAACATTCAATTGAGCGTAAGACATTGTTTTCTACGGTTATCAAAAACCAACTTATTTAAAAAATAATATCGATAAACACGCTTCAAAACAGTTAGAGTATGAACTTCTTCTGCTGGTAAAGAAAACTGTTCTGCGCAAAATCTCAATTGAATTGATATGTAAAATAAATCAGTATTTTACAATATTATACATTTAACAAGTAAGTCAATAAATTCTCGTGATTGTCATCATATCTGAGTATGATTTCACTCATATATTTTAAATGTCAAAAAAGTCAAATCTTTGTTTTTCATTGTGCATTATTTTTATTTTTGCAAATCACCCAACTTAATCATTAGCTACCTGTCATATCTTGATGTTTTCCATATTTTCTTTTAAAAGCAAGGTGCATTTTTTGAAGCTACTATCAGACGTATTTTGAAGTTAGGGCGAAGCAGACAGACAAAATCAAACTCATCATAAAAGATCGAACTATAAATATCGCGAGAAAAACTGTCCAGGGAATTTGATTTGTTCAATTCTACGTGTTTCTACGTTCAATTTATAAGAACGCATTAGATTGAGTTCAATTGCTAGCCATTGCTAAAATTAACATTTGTTTTTACGAAAACTAAGTCTCAAAACGCCAAATTCAGACGCTTCAGTTTTCTTTATTTCCGTTCGCTTTTATGTCCATGTTTTGCTATTTGATTCCAGAATAGTCACTTTCAATAAATCCGTGCGCACTCATTCGAGTGATAAAGGATGAACACACAAAATCAATAAGTTAAGTGATTTGAAAAACGGAATTTCAATCGAACGTAAGATATTAATTTCTAATGTTAGTAAAAACCAACTTATTTAAAGCATAATAACAATAAAGACGCTTCAAAACAGTTAGAGTATGAACTTCTTCTACTGGTAGAGAAAACTGTTCTGCGCAAAGCTTCAATAGAATTTATATGTAGAATGAGGAATCACTTTTTTACAATATTATACTTTTAACGAGAATTTCAATAAAATTCTCGTTATATCGATCATATCTTAGTATGTTTTCACTCATATATTTTAAATTTCAAAAAGTCAAATTTTTTGTGGCGCATTTTTTTTGAATTTTTCAAATTACCCATCATAATCATTAGCTACTTGTCATACATATCTTGGTATGATTTCTATATTTTCTTTTAAAAACAAAGTACATTTTTTGAAACTGGTATTCTTTGTTTGTTTGTTTTTAGGTCCATTTGTAATATTTGATGCCAGAATTGGCACTTTCAAAAAATCCGTGCGCATTCATTCGAGCGATTAGGGATACAAACAAAAATTCAAAAAGTTAACTGATTTAAAATACGGAAATTCAATCGAGCGTAAGATATTAATTTCTAATGTTCGTAAAACTTTTTTAAAGCATAATAAAAACAAACGCACTTCATGGCAGTTAAAGTATGAACTCCTTCTGCTGGTACAGAAAACTGTTCAGCTAAAAATTTTCAATAAAATAGCTAACATATTTTCAGTAAAAATTGTAAGTAAAAAAGAATCTTAAAATGCCTGATTCTGAAAAAAATTTAGATCAGATTAAATATAGAGAAAATCGTTGAAGAAAGCTTTACTTTTCGTAGCAATTCAAAGAGCTCTTTCAAAAATTTTGACAAAGTTTTTTTTGTGATTTCGCAAAATTACCTTATCATAATCAGTAGCTACTTGTGATATTTATCATAGCTTGGTATGTTTCCAGTATTTTATGTTAAGAGCAAAATACATTTTTCCAAACGAATATCAGAAGTATTTTGATGTTCTTCCGAAACAGAAGGTTGGAATTAAAGTTATCATAAGAGATCGAACTATACATATCGCGGGAAAAACTGTCGCGGTAATGTTGTTTGCTCATTTTCTACGTGCTTCTACGTTCAATTTCCAGGAGCGCGTTTGAAATGTGTTCAATTGCTACCCATTGAAGAAATGATCATTTGTTTTCACGAAAAACCGTAATGCTCAAATCGCCGAAATCAAAAGCTTCAGTTTTTTTATTTCTGTTTGCATTCTAGTACTCATTTGCTATTTGTTGCCAGCATGGGCACTTTCGATAAATGGATAAGCATTCATTCAGGCGAATAAAGATACAAAAAAATCAAAAAACTGATTTAAAAAACGGAATTTCAATCAAGCGGGAGATATTTTTTCTAATGATAGCGACCCCCAAGCATTTAAAACACAAAACGATAGACGCAATTCAAAGCAAATATAATGAGAACTTCATCTGTTTCACAGAAAACTGTTCACCTCAACGTTTCAATAGAACTGAAATCTAGAATGAGGAATCAATATTTTAGGATATTATACAATTAACGGAAATTTCGAAAAAGTGTCTGACCTGTTTTCAGTAAATATCGTATGTAAAAAATAAAATCTTAAAAAACCTGATTCTGAAAAAAATTAGATCAGAACAAATATAAAGAAAACTGCCGAAAAAATCTTAACTTTCTCAACAATATACAGAACTTTTTCAAAACCTTTGACAATGTTTATAGTGATTTTTTTTAAAATTGAATATATTTTTGCCATATATTTATAAGTTTTGCCATATATTTTAGTTTGAAAAATTGTCAAATTTTTTTTTCCGTTGTGCAATTTTTTCGAATTTCGCAAATTACCTGATCATAATCAGTAGCTTTTTAAATTTACCAAATTTACTTGTCAATATTACCATGTCTGCTATTGTTTTTATTTTCTTTTAGAAGTAAAATACAACTTTTCACCATACTATTAGAAGTATTTTGAAGTTCTGTCGAAGCAGACAGTCAAGATTAAACTCATCAAAACAGATCGTACTATAAATATCGCGAAAACAAATTTTGGGTCAACGTTATTTGTGTAATTTCTACGTGCTTCTACGTTCAATTTCTAAGAGCGCGTTTAGAATGTGTTCAATTGCTACCCATCGAAGAAATGAACATTTGTTTTTACGGAGATTAGATCAGAAGAACTATAAAGAACACTGTTGAAAAAAAACTTTTCACAACAGTATACAAAATTTCTCAAAATCTTTGATGTTTATTGGGATTTTTCTAAATTGAGGAATGGAAAACTTTTATTAGAGTTACGAAACACAAAGGTGCAACTGTTCCATGCCTGAAAATTTTTTTGTAATTAATTTACTCCTTACTGGAACTCTTCTAGCGTTTTTCCATATATTTTAAATTTAAACAGGCAACTTTTTTGTGCAATATTTTCGAATTTTGCAAATTACCCTATCATAATCAGTAGCTACTTGTCATATTTATTAAACATTGGCATGCTTTTTTTATCTCCTTTTGAAATTAAAATTAATTTTTCAAACAACTATCAGAAGCATATTGGTGTTCTGTCGAAACAGAATGTTAAAAACTCATCATAAGAAATCGAACTTTTAAAATTGCGAGAAAAACAAAACTGTCAAGGTAATGTTATTTGTTCAATTTCTACGTGTTTCTACGTTCAATTTCTAAGAATGTATTCAATTTCGCATTTAGAATGTGTTCAATTGCTTTCCATTGCAGAAATGAACATTTTTTTTCGTGAAAAACCGTAATGTTCAAATTGTCGAAATCAGAAGCTTCAGTTTTCGTTATTTCTGTTTGCTTTCAAGTCCTTTTTTGCAATTTTTGCCAGCATGGGCGCTTTTGATAAACCAATGTGCACTCATTCAGGCAGTTAAAGATATACACAGAAAGTCAATAAGTTAACTGATATACAAAAAAAACGAGAAATCAATCGAGCATAAGATACTAATTTTTATTTTCAGCAAAACCCAACGCATTTCCGGCATAAAAACAATAAACACATTTCAAAGCAGTTACAGTATGAACTCCTGTTGTTCAGAAAACTGTTCACCTAAACAATTCAATTGAATTGATATGAAGATATGAGGAATTAATATTTTACGATTTTATACAATTAAAAGAAATTTCAAAAGAATAGCTAACCTATTTTCAGTAAAAATCGTTTGTAAAAAAAAGTTCAAAACACCTGATTCTGACAACGATTCGATCAGAACAAATATAAAGAAAACTGTTGAAGAAGCTTTTCAAAAATTTTTTTTAATTTGAAAAATGAAAAACTTTTAGAGTTACGGAACACAAAGGCGCAACATTTCCATACCTGAAAATCCATTTTTAATTAATTTACTCCTTACAGGAACGCTTCTAGCGTTTTGCAATATATTTTAATTTTCAGAACATGCAAATCTTTTCAGTCGTTGCGCCATTTTTCCCATTTCGCAAATTACCCTATCATAATCAGTAGCTACTTGTCATATTCATCATATCTTGGTATGTTTTCAAGAAAAACTTTCGATGTAATGTTATTTGTCCAACTTCTACCTGCTTCGGACATTTTGGTTCGTCTCTTCTGTGTGATGTGACAAATTGGTATCACACTTTAACTTGATAAGTATTCAGCATCACAGCGGGTAGCAAGAAAAAAGTTTGCTTACGAAGCTTGCATGCGTCGCTCAACATGTTTACTGCTGCTATATTTGTCTTCCTTAGCACTTAATCTTTACTCATCACTTCGTTTCCTGAATCACTTAAACCAGACGTTTTTTTTACGTGACAGAACCTAGGAAGCTTCTCTAATTTATCAAATTATCCTTTGGACTCCTGCTCTGCAATGTTCAACGGCTGTTTTTGCACTGTAATTCATCTCCTGTAGTTCATTAAATGGTGCTTCTCTCAGTAGTGTTGACATTACCTTTTGAGCAATTGAATCAAATTGACTTTACCCTTTGGAGAACTCTGGCTTGGTGCTTTCAATCACCGGCTTCTCTTTACGTAATTGAGATCAGTTTCAGAAAAGCTCCATTGACGTAGAGATTAAATGTTAGTTGCAACTTGATATAGGTTGCACAACACCACGAGCGCGTTTAGATTGTATTCAACCGTTGTGCATTGAAGACATTAACATTTTCATGAACAACGGTAATGCTCAAATGACTAAATTCAGACGCTTCAATTTTCTTTATTTCTGTTCGTGTTCTTAAATACTTATTTGCTATTTATTGCGAGTATGAGCACTTTCGATAAATCGGAGCGCACGTGTTCGATCGATAAAAAATATTACCAAAAAATCGATAAATTAACTGATTTTAAAAAATGGAAATTCAATTGAGCGCTATCAATTATTTTCTAAGATTAGCAAAACCCAACCCATTCAACCCACATTTTAAAGCAGTAAGTATGAACTCATTCTGGTGGTACACAAAACTGTGGATCGGAAAAATCAATTCAATTGATATGTAGAAAAAGAAATCAATATTTTACAATACTATACAATTACCGCAAAATGGGCAACCTAACTACTTTTAGTAAAAATCATATACAAATAGAATCTTAAAATACCTGATTTTGACAAACATTAGATCAGAAAGTCAAAAGTTCTGCAGCGCTAGTCCAGATAAATCCAGTGCAATAACCAATGTGAGTTCAAGATGTCATCCAGGTTCTCCTAACTTCAGCCTTTTCCGCAATTTCCCTCCAATCAGAAAAAAGCTCAGCCTCTATCCTCTGCCTGTAAGCGTCTAGATTCTTTGTTTTTAACACGTGATCATTGAACGGATTGTCATCAGTGGAACAGAAGAAAGTATAATAGACAACCTGCAAAACTGGGAATAACAGACAATCTATGAGGGATATTTTGTCCCCCATGAAGTATGGCTTATCAGCTAAGAACTCAGAACATGCATCCATATCGTCACCCCACGCTTTTATAATCTGTTCACGCGTCATTCTTCCAGTTCCCTGTGCCCAAACGCTTTTCTTAATTTGACTACCAATTACATATCCCACCAAATGGCCAGCAAGTCTATTTCCCACGGCAAGTCTATTTCCCACGAAATGATTCAACATTAGTTTTCCATTATCTGATAAATTGTATCTCCATGCCAACGCAGCGAATACAGATCCGTCACTGATCATGCGTTGAAACGCGCGTGAAATAGCCTTTTCTCTTGCGGTCAAATGAGCGTTCATGTCAACGTTGTAGTCACGCATCAGTCGCTCGATGATGTGAAAGGAATCTGGTATTGACTCACCTGTAAGAAACACTAATTGCATAGATCAGATTGGTATATCAGCTTCGTTTCGCAGAAATTGTCAACTCATGTGAAATACTACTATTTTTTAAATATGCCAACATTTGAAATGGAAATCTCTCCGCGGCAAAATGTACTATATTTAAGCTTTTTACTTCAAATGCTCGTAGACCAGCTACGCGCAAAACACGCTGTCTAAAAAATAGCCATTGCAGCACAGTAGGTTATCATTCTTGCACTCTCAGAAGCAAAACAGATTTAGATCAAGATTTGTAAGATTGCAACTTCACATTTCGCGTCATAGGAGGCAAATAATGCCATCAGTGGCGCATCTAAATTGCATGTTTTTGCTAGAAGCTAAATCAATCAACTATTCATTGCTAATACAAACACTAACCTTTATATTCTACCCAAGGCGACTTCTTTGTGTGTGGATGAGTTGGTGACTTTGTTGTGACTGTGTACGGAATCTTAGCCCATCTGAGGAACATTTCTACACGAATAGGGAAAGGCGAAACTGATATGGAACCACCATATGATGGAAAGGCATGAATGACAATGTCCCCAGCGCCCATTACGTCAAGTGGGTTTAGCAAGATAAACTTACCTGAAATTTTGATCAACACTAACGCAATTATCCATAAATGTTGAGCAAAAATTGTTTGCCTATCAACAAGATTACAGTAATTTAATTCAAATTCCAGTTTGAATAGCCACCAACTATTCTTGAATTCATTGACGCGGGGTTCCATTACTTCTGGACGATTCACTTGATCCTATTTTTCCCACGAAGAACGTACACGAAATAATTCGTTTAAACTTCTTCGATGGTCATTTAGATAAAATTTTTAGCAGAGTATCATGTCACATCGGACACTTGTCTAACTACTATGTTTAGCTTCTGCACAAAAGAGCATAGGGATAAATTTTGAATGATATGTTGGATGAAAATTTTTACAATATACACTAAACGATATTCATAATTCCAATAGGGCTAATTGTTGACTTCCGGTAAAAACAGAATAATGAAATGTAAAAACAGAAAATCACATTTCTATTGAAAAAGGAATAGAAAAATTGGTTCATTCTGCATTAATCACGCGGCAGCTAGCATGATGACCGCACAAATTAAGATGGCGTCCACGTTCTCTTAGAGTCAGCTTTCTCCGCAATTTCCATCCAATCAGGGAAAAACTCTGCTTCGATCTTTTTCCTGTACGCGTCTAGATTCTTTGTATTCAACATATGATCTTTGATAGGATTGTCGTCAGTGGAACAGAAGAAAGTATGTTCTACAACCTCCATGACTGGGAAAGTCAGGCAATCTATTAACGAAACTTTATCTCCCATGAAGTAGGTTTTATCAGCTAAAAACTCAGAGCAGGCATCCATATCGTCAAAGCAAGATTTCAAAATCTGCTCACGCGTCATTCTTCCTGTTCCTTGAGCCCAAACGTTTTTCTTCATTTGCCCGCCCGCGAACTGCGATACAATGCTGCCCAGAACTCCGTTTCCTAAGAAATGTTTGACCATCAGTTTCCCATTGTCCGATAAAGTAAATCGCCAGGCAAATCCAGCAAATAGGGATCCTTCGCTGAGCATACGTTGAAAAGCGCGTGAAATAGCTTTCTCTTCAGCTGTCAAATGAGCATCCATGTCAAGGTTATAGTCCTTCATGAGCCGCTCAATTATAATAAATGAGTCTGGTATTGATTCGCCTAAAATAGAGAAAACGATCATGCTGACCGAATGATTCGCTGGTTTAATAAAATACATTTTGTCAGTTGACATAAACAAGGAGGCTCGGTAATGTGCGATCGCACATAAGGTTCCGACCCCGCTCATTCACAAATTTGGCATAATTCTCTACCAAATGAGGAACAGATAGAAACACTGTATATGAACGAAAAGATAGCCTCCAAAGCAAATAACTCTGTGGAGTAAAGACTGATGCATTAGATTGATGAGATATGCCAATATTAAAAAAAAGGGTCAAGACGAACAGCAAAATTAAACAACAACAACAACAACAACAAACATTAATTACATCAAAAACTTTATGTCCGTTTTAAAAACAAAACTTAATATCAAAGTCAAAATAGTGTCAGATGAAACTGAAACTAAACAAAATAACTTGCAAAAGATATGGGATCAGTCAATAATAAGGCTTGGTAACAATTAGACAATAAAGAACAAAAGCTGTTAAAACAGTTGAAAACAAGTTGAAAAATTCGCTAGTATTTTTAAAAAACAATAATTTCAAAGTAATAAAAACAATTGGAAATCAAGTAAAAAGTCCCATAGTTTTAAAATTTCCAATGCTTCTACATACGGGAATTAAGAACTGTCGGTATTCAATTCTTAATGCGGTTACAAAATAACAACAAATAGAGAACAAACAAAAAATCAGTAAAAACTTGCCAGAAAACGCTTTCGAAGCCGTAGAGCCATACTTTGGCCCTCAATATATGTTTGATTGCAGCCTCGACAAACATCGATCAATTGTTATACGACCTCTAATTAATGTAACTAGGTAACAAGTAGACAAAGAAAAAGGCAAAATTAAGTAATAATAGTTTTTTTCGAAAAAACAATTGTTTCCAAAGAGATCAAAGCCATTAATTACAAAATGAAATAATAAAATAGGTTCGTTTATTCTTCCAAGGTAAATCCTTGAGACCTGCAATTATCTAGAATATGTCTTACGTCTACAAAAAGAACGTCAAAAACGACTTAGATCAAAAACTAATTTACTTTTTTTTGTGTGCAAAACCCGTTTCGAATCCAGTACAGTCATAACGAATTTTTAAAACCTTAGATTTTGTGACACCAATCCCTTCTGACACCTTCACTTGACTACAAAAATGTAATGTGTGGCCTGTAATTAACGAGACTAGTTAACAAACAGAAAAAAATGAACAAAAATTGTGAAGTTAAAACGTGTTTTATTTTGGAAAACAACTGCTTTCAGAGTCATGAAAGCCATCAGTTATCTACTATTATCCAAATATCTGCTCATCTATTTTTCCGTGAAGACCAATCAAACCGTGTTATTCTACAGGAAAATAACCATACCCGTGTTATTGTACGACTAAAAAACAAAATAAGAAGATAAAAAAATTATTTGAAATTCTTCAAGAAAGTGGAGTCGAATCCGTTAAAACCATAATCTAAATCTTCAAGGATCATACTATTATCAATTGTGCTTTATTTTGAACGCCAATAATGTGATATATGAACTGTCAATAGCGTGATAATGTGACAAATTTAGAAAATGTGAAAAATGGGCAAATACCTAAAAATAAAATAAAATTTTAAATCTAGTAGTATCAAAGCAAGAAAACCATAACTTAAGGCATAAAACCGCATTAATGATTGGACTTAAATTCAGTAGAAAGAGGAAGCATTCTTTCATGGCTGACACTAATCTACAAGTTGACCAAATTAAGTGAAAAATAGAGGCAAAGTTCAATAAGCCATTATTTATTTAAAAACCAAAGTTTTTTAAAAGTCAAAACGACCATAAGCTGTCAAGTAATAAACTAGACAAACTAATTTGGAGCTAATTAGGAAGTCAATAGGACCTATTAATAGTGAGCTTTGATTTGAAATTTTCTTTGAAATAATATAAAAAAGATCGATTTTTTTTTTAATAAAAAGACCGACTGATTACAATCCGAATTATTTTTGGATTGTAACAGTACACGATTGGTCCAAAACTAGCCATGCTAATGCTGTTTGTCAATTAAGAACACTTAATTTTTCGAGTGTTATAGATATAGATATTTTGTTATTTAAAAAATCAAAAATAAATGCCGCGTTTTTGATAATCAACGAGTAAAGTTAGCAAAAAACGGCAAAGTTTTAATTACAGAGCAGTCCCAACCGAAGTTGGAGAAATGGCCCTCTTTTTAATCTACAAAGAACGTGTTGGTGGTGTTTGGGTGTGTACTTCCTGCAAATTTAATCAAAGTGGACTAAAGAAACTTATTTCGTGCTGTTTTTGATGAACTCTGAATTTTAAAATATTTAGCCAGAATTTTTAACAAAAAAATAGAAATAGCCTAGAATGTTTTTTTTGTCTTTAGCCATAAAATCAATAAACATTTTTAAAAAGAAAATTTAACAAATTTTATCATAATTGGCGAAATTGTAGTCGAAAATTGGCAAAAATTCCGGAAAATGTGAATAAAATCAACGGAATCCACTCTATTTTCTCAAAAGTTTAAACCTCGATAACTCCCTGTAAAAACGAAAATCAAAAAAGCTTTTTAATTCCATATTCTACGCTGGACAAGCTTTCTAATGATACCAGTCTCAACTCTCTACGGTGAATATATCGATCGGCCAAAATTGACTGAACAAAAAAAAACCATTTGAGTATATAGTTCCTCCCCCCTCAAGAGGGTCGGAACAAAAAGAACGTCAGTTGATAAAATTCATGATTTGTCTGAACGTAGAAAATGCTTTTCAAAAAATTTGCCCCTCAATCATCGAAAAGCTGTACCTCTCTGTTATTAGTTGCGTACAGTTAACCATTCCAGCATTCCGTAAATAAAAATTAGTCTTCAAGAATTTTTGATATCTACTTTTGTGATGAAAGCTTGTCTCCGTAAAAGTTTTTACCTTTGCGCGTAAACGGCTTTGTATAAAACATAATTTTTTTATTTTACAATCGAAATTCTAGGAATCTGTTTTACTGTTGCCCCAGAGGTCATAATATAAAAATAGCATTTATTTCGGAACAGATATTATCGTTAATGTACGTAGTTGGAGAAAACTTCTCCGACCTTTATACTCCATCCAAGGTGTCTTCTTCGTGTGAGAATGAGTTGGACAGTTGGTTGTTACCGTGTATGGAATCTTTGCCCATCTAAGAAACATTTCAACTCGAATAGGAAAAGGTGAGGCTGATATGGAGCCACCGTAAGGTGGAAAGGCGTGAATGACAATGTCTTCAGCACTCATGTTGCCAATTGAACTTATCTGAAAGTTTGCTGAAAATGAGAGCATTTCAAATTATGATTAATCATCCTAAAATGTCGGTTCTAACATAGAGTAATTAAATTTTATCAACCTGTTCAAAACAGTCAAACGTTAGATTTTATTATGACCATTGTCTAACGGTTTCCAATTCCTTCTAGACAATTTACTCGCTGCAATTTCTTCCCAGTCAGGGAACAACTCGTTTTGCAACCTGCTTCTATATTCGTTGAGATTAAGTCTTCCAATAATGCCATCTCGTAACGGACTCTCGTTTCTCGAATTTTCTGATGTATGGTAAGCAACTTGTAGGAACGCAAATGAGATGCAATCAACTGAAGACATTTTATCACCCATTAAGTACGGTTTGTCCGATAAATAAAATGACAGCGCATCAAGGTCGCCACTGCATGTCTGCAAAATGTGTTCATGTGGCATTCGTCCGATTCCCTGAGCCCAAAGTTGTTTCTTAACCTGGTTAGCTGCAAGATATGAGGCAGCAATACCCCTCAACTTTTTCTTCCTGAAAAAAGTTTTGATGGTATTTCTACCACTGTCTGACATCAAGAAACTCCACGCCGACCCACTGAAAATAGTCCCTTCGCTCAGCATTCGCTGAAGAGCATGAGATATAGCTTTCTGCTCCGATGTTAAATGCCCATCCATGTCTATTTTGAAGTCCTTTTCAAGTCGTTTGATGATGTAATAGGAGTCAGCAATTTCTTCCCCTAAATTAAACACTCTTCGGATAACAATTTTAGAAAAGTTATCTACGCCTTACTCACGCGTTACTTTATTCACCTTTATATTCAATCCAAGGTGTCTTCTTCGTTCTTTTGTGCAACGCATTTCTCAACGTCGTCATATAAGGAATGCTTGCCCATCGAAGAAAGGCTTCTACGCGAATCGGAAAGGGTGACGCTGATATGCATCCTTTCAGAGGAGGAAACGTGTGTAGTACAATATTAGAGGCCATTTGAAACTCCCAACATAGACGACTTCTTGACAGTTTATACAAACGATTATTAAGATCCCAACTAGAAACTTCAGATATGATATCTTGTCACTGGGCGTAGTAATTCCTGAAAATAACCGAGATTTCGGACAAATTTATCTAAAACAACCCGCGGGTGGGAATCAATTTTAGGTGTGGAGGGTTTCAAAGTGCTTCTATTACAGTTAATTTCACAGCATAAGATTTAATATTTAATCAATATCGGCGCTCTATACATTGGACTTTTGGCAGCAAACTGCCGCCGATTGAGTGAACCTGCTTTAATCTCAACAAATCGAATTAAAAAACCGATAGGATTTAAATCAATGCTACAAGAACACTTGAGTTAGGCAATAACATCACATGCAAAAATTATTTCTGCAAGTGTACAATAAAAATGACCCAATGGTAATTAACCCCTCGTTTGAGAACAATTTTAAAAAATAATTTGGAAAGAGGCAAATGTGTACTCAAAAACTAGATCAATTTTAAAACCTCGAATTTTGGCAATAAATTGCAGCTTCATGACTAAAAAGTTATCAGGTTAACAACGTAAAATAAGGATCTATTCAGTTTTGGCATCATGTCTTTTTTTCTGAACTCACTTACAAACTCTGAGTTCCTATGTAGCATGTATTATGTGAAAAATAACACGTGTGGCTATAGGTGTCATTTATACCCCCCACTAGGCTGGGGGATCAAAATGATCCGTGGGTCAAAGAGGAAAAATCCCGAATATGGCGTTTCAAATCAATCTCAGAACTTGCAAATTTTGAACATTTCAGGGTTAAATTATTGATTAAGTTCAGAAGATCACTGGTTCCATTACATCGCTACAGTATAAGATAGACTCCTACCAAACCTTTTCTCTTCAAGAACAGTTTTTGAAGACCGTAATATGAAATGGGTAAATCAAGAAATGCCCCTCCGCAACCCTGGGTGAATATTGGCTGATCCGGAGCCCTCCCAGCACTACGTCTTCAGTTTCATATCAATGAATGCTATGACAAGGACTAGTAACCCAAAATGTCCTACCTGCAAGAAGTCAGTGAAAAATGATATGACGGCCAATTGTTGCGAAAAGTGTGGCAACTGGTATCACGGAGTTTGTGTTTCTCTGAAATCGATGAAGTTAAATGGCTTGGCGCATCCCGAAATTGTGTTTGGCTTTGCGATATAGCAATATTTTTACCACTGATGCTAAAATTACCTCCGTTCTTGAATCATTCGAAAACAAATTTCAACTGTGCTCGATAATGTAATACCCAAGGCCATTGAAAAAGTTGCTGAAATGGAACCTGATTCTGTAGCTGTACACCGCGTTCGCCAAATGTTAACCAGAGCAATGTCATCATTCATCGAGATAGAGACGACAGTATGAAACTTATTGTTACTGGTGTACCCGAAAGTGGAGATTCTACTAACGGTCGGATTGACAATGACTTCACAGAAATAGATGGTATTTTGAATCACAATGGACTTAAAGCCGACGGTAATGTTGTCTCTTTTAGACGGCTGGGCAAATCGATGTCACAGAGTGGTGAACGTCTTAAATGTAGACCACTCTTAATTACTTGTGAGAGTCCCCATTTCTTATCTAGATGTTTTGCACGAAGTTTATAATTGCAGGACTACAAATATCCGGTTAATCTCAAAAATTTTCTTTCCTCGTCCGAACGTGAAATCGAAAAGAAAATTCTTCAAAAACGGTACAACATGATTCATAGGGAAGTTAAAAAAAAACTGATTTTAGAATCAAAAAGCTTAAATTGTACTATAAGGCCGATAATGTTCCTGTCATGGAGGTAGTTTCATGACTGGAAAGCCTAAATTGTTTGATTCTTAATTTCCAATCAGCCAGAAGCCTTGAGATATGTCACAATATTTTGAAATTAGCTTTGACCTCGGATGCAAATTTTGTCTTCCGTACTGAGACCTGGCTCTCGGGAGAAATCAATATTTCTGAAATGTTTTTGGGTTCCTGTTATCAAATAATATCACGTAGTGATCGGGAAGTTGGAGAAAATGGAGGAATTCTGATTGCATCACGTTCTAACGGCGATTTAGAAGCCTTAGATTTGACGATTGCAGCTTTTTCTTTTTGTTGTTGCTGTGCTGTTATCTGTTAAGGAATTTTATCATTCTTCGTTAATGTCTACATACCTCCAGCGTCGTGGCGTTACTCGATTGAAATATCAACCATTGCAAATTGTTTTAGCAAATACATCAATTTTTTTTCTTCTTTTGCTTATTCTAGAGGTATGGCAAATTACTCCAACTATTTTTTTGGTGGCTAGAATTTTCCGAGAACTCATTGAGCAACCTTAACTGCTAAATGCACTGTCGAACGACAATTTCTTGATATTGTCAATGACTGTGGTCTAAACCAGTTCATTGACATACCAACACACAGTCGCGGCAACATTTTAGATCTCGTTTTAGTAGACACTCTCTCCTATGCGGTTCTAGATGCCTCTTTTACTGACCACAAAGTTATTTGCTTTCAAGTGGCGTTATATAGTCGCAGCACTTCTGCAATGGACTATGCTAAATCGTCTTTCAATGTACTCAATTTCAACACAGAATTTAAAAAATTTTATCGGTTTTTGTCTTCTGATCCGTCCCTTCACCTTGACTACTATCAATCTTGGTACGATTACTTTTAGTCGGCTCTGTCAAAATCTTTGAAAATTAAGCGCAAAAAACGACTTGACGTGCCAATTTTCATTTCTTCTCAAACAATGCATCTATTGAACAAAGGTGACACAGTTACCAGAAAACTATCAAAAGCGTTCTCTACCAATGTAGATTTTCAGAGGCTAAAACTGAATGAAGACATTGATACTTCTATTGAACTGGGTAGATTCTCCTTGGTTGAACAGCTCAACTTGAAAAATACGAAGCATTGTAATCGATTGCTGCGGTCACTGAAAACAAATTCGATGTATACTTCCTCGATGTTTTTCGGCAGCATCAAAGCTGTTAGCAGCTTTGAGAAAGCTCAGCTTTTTAATACGTTTTTCAGTTCGGTTTTCAAAGCCAGCACTTGCCTTTTACCAGAACTCCAAGCGGATGGTAGCATCCACTTGGAAGATTTCTCTTTCACAATTGACGACGTGTACAATTTGCTAAGCAGAATTCCCGACGATTCATCAACGGGCATGGACGCAATTCATTCTTTTGTACTAAAAGAGTGTGCTCAACAATTGTCACTATTGGTCTTTGAGTTTTTCTTGCGGAATACTAAGTTTCAGCAGTGGCCTTCTCAGTGGAAAACATCAACAGTTACTCCGTTTTACAAATCTGGGTCAACATCCGATGTGACAAACTACAGACCTATCAGCATCCTACCTAAATTGTCAATTGTTTTTGAGCGTTTAATACTCAACTTCATTTACTCACGAGTCTGTTCCAAAATAAAACGTGATCAGCACGGGTTCATGAAGTATCGTAGCACGGTCACTCAACTCATTTCATACTTGGACAAAGTTTATGCTGCTACAGATAAAACTCACGTTTGCTTGACTGTATATTTTGATGTGAAAAAAGCTTTTGATTCAGTTTCGCAGGGGTTATTGTCACATAAATTATCTTCATTCGGTTTTGATCACAATCTCCTAATGCTCTTTCAATCATATCTCACCGGTCAAAAGCAAGTTGTTAAAGTTGAGGGATGTTTTTCAAATGAAGCAGTGGTGACGTCAGGAGTCCCTCAAGATAGCGTGCTGGGTCCACTTGTCTTTATCATTTTTTAACGACGTTACAGACTCAATACAACATTCTGAATATTTTCTTTATTGCGATGACCTTAAATTGTTTTTGTTTTTCAGTCGACAAAATTTAAAATGATATAGACAGCTTATCCTCCTGGTCAATCAAGGGTCGCGCTTGAAACACGTGGGTTCAATTGTAGATTTGGGCATCACTGTGAGCAGTTTATTGTGTTGGGATAAGCATGTTGACCTCAGCATTGCAAAGGCTACAAAATTTTTAAATTTGTTGAAGCGTAGTGCTCCAATCGGAGTTTATGTTTCTAGAAGAAAGCTTTTATATAAATCGATGCTGTCGTCTATTTTGGAGTACGGTTCGCCTGCGTGGTATCCTTCAATTTTGGCTTTGCGAAAATTGGAAAAGTTTCAACACCGCTGTCTCAAATGGGTTCTGAATAGTAAGAAGTCTTACCTTGAAAATTTGAAAATCTTGGACATCTTGCCCGTTTCTTTTCAGTTAATAAGAACAGACCTACTCCTTCTATGGAAATTACTAAATGGTTTTATTGATTCGAATCTTAATGCAAATTTTGTCACCTCGACATCAAGAATTCATCATTTTGGACATTTTGAAATTTCAAAAAACAGGAAATTTAAGACAGATGAAAACTTTTTGAATCGATCTCAACGTGCCGCAAATCATCTGATGCGAATGAAGATTATCGACTTTGACATGTCTAAACGTCAGTTTACGTATGCAATTGACCAGTTTTTACGCACTCGAATTGAATACTTTGACCGGGAAAACTCTACTACCACCACTACTACTACTACTACTACTACTACTACTACTACTACTACTACTACTACTACTACTACTACTACTACTACTACTACTACTACTACTACTACTACTACTACTACTACTACTACTACTACTACTACTACTACTACTACTACTACTACTACTACTACTACTACTACTACTACAACTACTACTACTACTACTACTACTACTACTACTACTACTACTACTACTATTACTACTACTACTACTACTACTACTACTACTACTACTACTACTACTACTACTACTACTACTACTACTACTACTACTACTACTACTACTACTACTACTACTACTACTAGTACTACTACTACTACTACTACTACTACTACTACTACTACTACTACTACTACTACTACTACTACTACTACTACTACTACTACTACTACTGTTTAAATGTATCAATAAAATTGTATATAAAACCAGCAGCTGGGAAAGTAAAACAAAAGACACAGCATTAGAAAACAAACAACTAACGACCAAAGCAGATGAGTCAAACAAACAGCCTCCTTTCTTCAACCACAGCTCCCATTGAAGCATCGAAATTTTGCGCCGCCTAACCGTCCTTGACCCACGAATGCACAAGATGGATTTCCCTAGGAGAGCAAAGCTGATTTGTCCTTAGATAAAATATCAGCGTAGCTGTCCTCTTTTCACGCAGAGTGTTTTGATGCCCGTTGTTTAAGCAATTTTGAAGCTGATGGGCCAGCTCCACTAGTGCATGCGAAGACAAGGGGATAAAATGTTGCTTTCTCAACCTCAGTTATTCTTTTTTCATATTCGTTCTGTTTAAAACTTATTTGGTACTTGTAGGCTACACTACTGCTTTCAGGGCAACTTTTTTTCAGCGTGTAGAAAATTTTCACAATAAAATAGGTTTTTTTAAACCGCGATACTCAAATCCCGTTGCCCTTGATATTTAATCTTGCATCAACATCAGTTGTCGTTGATTTAAGAGCAAAGTTTTCCCCTTGCAACGGCTGAAGATGAGGTTCGATCTCTACATCATGACAGAAGTCCCTTAACAAGTTCGCAAAGGAATCGCGAAGTTCATTATGTATCATGTGGGTTTATCCTCATTTCGGACAAGGGAAGGCATGAGCCAAGTATTCATAGCATGCGCATTGTAAAGGCATCTGCACCGGGGTCCCAGCCATAGCGAACGTCAATGCCATCACGAAACTCGCTTTTCGTTAATTCAAAGCGCTTCAAGGGCATAGCGTTCAACCATCTTGATGCTCCCTTTTACTAGCTAAGCCAGGTGAGCGAATCTCGTTCTTACTCAATTCGCTCTTAATTCTCCTCTTTTTTGGTTCAGTACCAAGCTCTTTCTCCTTCTTTTTTTTTTATCTTACGATATGTTGTTGCTTTGGCTGTGCTTTGGGCAGAGATAGAGATAAGGGAACTGACAGTTGAACTGATCATTCATATTCCTTAAAATTTTAATTTGCTTCAGTTTTTATGGATGTACATACCAGCCTTTTTTTATCGGCAACGAAAAGATTTTTAGATATTTTCGGTTTTAGGCGGGATTTCTCAATAGATTAGATAATAGCTCATCCTTGATTGATTTCTCACATTAGCATTTATACTAGGTCTTCAATACTAGGTCTTCAATACTACGTGTTGTACGAGCTAATGAAGTCAGTGCATGCTGAGCGCATCAAGTAAACTATTTATAAACATCTTGAGGTGAAGCACTGGTATGAAAGGCCAGTTCTTTAACAACAATTTCCACTGTTTTTTTGACCTTTCTACAAATTTTTTCTCTGCATTATCAGAATCTATCACACTACCAAGTATTCCTTGCACCATCATTTATTTCCACTTCGTCGTGAACAAAAAATCTGCTGTTTTTTTCAAAAAATGTTTTTTGGTAATGATGTGGCATTTGCTAAGATGGTAGCTTAAAACAGGGCCATGTTTTTTTAAAGATTAATTTTTTTCAATTGTTATCAGAACCGACAGCGATGCCATCGTCCGCATACCACGATTGAACAGTAAAGCAATCACAAAAAGTTTCAACTAAGGGGTTAGTGGCAAATCCATACAATTACATCACAAGAAGTTTGTCTTGGGTTGAACCTTTCCGGTAGAACTTTGTTTGTTTGTTATTAATTATATTTCATCGCTCACGATGTAAATTACGTTTGGATTGAGAGACAATTAGGCATTGTTTTTAAAGTTTTGTATAACAGGATCACGGTTCAGACTATTTGAGACTATTGAAAGTTTTTTTTGAGTCGATAATCATGATCGCCTACGAACATTTTTGTAAAGAGAAGCTCTCAATGGAAAAATTGCATGTTGAATTCCTCCGTTTTGACCCATGCATTGTTGCTGATCACCACCTAATATCTTAAGGTCGGTTTTATTACATTTGACAATATTTTTTCGCATAATTTGCCTGAGCGTTTTCCTGATTCCTATCGGACGTACGTATTGCACAAGCATTTATCATGAACTTTCAACCAAAATGAAGGATACGGAAAAAGGAAAGTCCATTGAAAAATAGCTATGAGTATTGCTATCATAGCAAACGTTTTGCATAAATCATTTGAGGACGACTTATAGAATGTCAGAAGCTTTTGCCAATCGTTAGCATCCAGGCTGGAAGGGCCATGATTTCCATGCGTCTGATGGCAGATTTTTTCACCATTG
Organism: Convolutriloba macropyga; assembly: GCF_964194025.1. NCBI lineage: Eukaryota > Metazoa > Xenacoelomorpha > Acoela > Convolutidae > Convolutriloba > Convolutriloba macropyga. The sequence continues at coordinate 18,331,854 of NC_134474.1, forward strand.
AGACATTGGGTTTTTCAAATATGGAATGAATGTAAAACGTTTAGATGTTCATTGCTCACTAGATAATTCAAATTGGCTCTGCCTGGTTCAAAATCTTTCTCGCGTAAGACATCAAAGAATGCTTTTTTTGTCAGTTAAATAAAAAACTTCAGCTTCTACTTCTTCTGTAGGATTTCGATTGACATTGGAAATTTTTCATGTCTACATGATTATCAATTTTTTTGTAGTCATCAGCAAATTATTTTGCTTAAGTTCTACTCAGAAATTCCTGGAAAGCTTTTGCTTCAAGAAACAGGGATTTTAACCTTCAATCTAACCGTGTTGCAATGGTTTTGTTTTTTGGGGCGTCATCTTTTGCTCTTGTCCTTGCATGAATGAGATGAGGCATCACCATTATTCAGTACATTCCCGTTTCCGCGTAAGAATTATATAAAGTGACAGATAGGATTTCATTCAAGTTCTCGGTGAATTTATGGCCTGGCTTGTTTCTTGAGAGCGTAATAAAAGTTGCTTTCCAATGAACAACTTGTCTGTAGATGGTCTTCAGAGGCTTTTTTGCTGTCCTCGAGGTTCAGCCAGTAACTGCAGGTTTGAGAGAGGCTTCCCTAGAAACTTGCGATGTTTGGCTATTGGCCGCTAAATAGCATAGAGTTGTTGCCTCTGAGAAGATTAGAGTTGCTTTCGTTACGCAGCTTACGCAGCGGAACTGCTCATGATGTTCTTGCCTAGGGATGAGTCCGTTACACTTAACGTGCTGAAATGTGGCGCATGATTAACTCCAAAATCATCCACTTCTGAGCTGAAATGAACATTTTGAGCAATGTGACCGCTTGGACTTGTGGATGGGATTTAAATAGGAGAGACGGTTATTAGACTGAAAACATATGGTAAACTAACGAGTGACGAAATCAAAAATGCGGGTTAAATAACAAGCAGACATATGATTACCATAGAAAGGGAAATATATACTATTTTTGCAGAAGTGATTTAAAAGGAAATTGGTTTATGGGGACAGAATTTGAATGGTTGGATAAAAAAAACCTATTTATCTAATCATTCGGTTTGAAGACCGTAATATAGAGAAGTATGACAGTAAAAACAAAATAGCGCTAATGAGGGAGCTTATTCCGCTAGTGGAAATTGGTTGAGTTTGCCTCTTACTGAACAATTTTTTTCATGAGCTTCAAGTAACTCAATTAAATCGGCTGAGAAGTTTGAGCCAGCAGGCGAAATGGAAGCTAATTGTGCAAAATTAGTGTTCCGGTGAATAAAGAAATTTTTTGAAATTTGAGGCACTATAGTCAAAAACCCACATTTATCTGTATTCAGGTTTTCTTTAACACCACCAAAATAATACCCTTGAGCGCTATTAAATCTGTGAGAATCGCAATGAAAAATAATTGTTGAAACCTATGCAAGAAATATACTGAAAATGCGCTGAAGAAATTAAGTAAGAGTTGCGCTGAAGATGTACAGTAAACTATAATTTCCAGTGCTCTCTCAAATTTTTGGCGCAAGTTGCGGCTTTCTTACATAATTTCATTGCTTTTCTTACAAAATATGCGACGAAGCAACCCTGACATCTCAACTTGGGAAGTGTGGAAAAGCAACAATTTGATATGTGTTTAAATTGAAGACAAAAAAAACAAAACAGCATCGTCCGCAAAAAAAAAATGATGGGCAAGCCAAGCTGTTAACTTTTGTACTCTATGGGAAAAAAATAACAAAAAAAGCGGACATACAACCAAACTTTGAGTGACACTCAAAAACGCTTTAATTCCCCATAAAAAAGCTATGAAAAACATTTCGGCCGCGGAGTGAATAATCTGTCAGAAATCACTGAACACCAAGGAATATTCAGGATCAATTTATTGGTTAAGAAATCAAGAATTCGTGATAGTAAACATCACAGGCAAGACTATAGATCACTTCCAACATCAAAAACAGATTTTCTTCACTTAGATAAGAATTAAAAAGCATTGGAGTCATTTAGCTGCAGTGTCGTCTTTGGAGAAAAACACACTCTAGGATGTTTGTTCGTCAAATAATTTTTTCTGAAAATTAGCCGAAATGTATTGACAGGATTGGAGGGGCACGCAGAAATACGCAGAAGTTTGAACGTTAATTCACTATTGTTGGATTATGGGTAGCTAATATATGTAGTGAACCAGCTTATACACATACCTTAAATTAATTTCAGTTTTTCCATGACCAATAGAATGCTTACCTAAAGCAAAGCAGGACTGATTGTCCACAAAAATTATCAGAGATAATTTACCAGAAATTCTCAAGTCCTCTAGAATTCCACTTAGATGGATAGCTTCATTACTGGCATCAACAACAGAAACAAACTCTGCTTCAGCAGTTAATGTTGCTACAGATTTCTGGGCCTTACCATCCGAAATTACTACACCAGACGACTCACTTAACCTATAACAAAAAACCTGAAGCACGCCTCCTGATATCCATGTTTCCTGTCCAATCAGGATTAAAAAAATTCAACAAACAAAAAACCTGAGTCTTTCGCAAAGTCAAAGTCCAAGTCATTTTTCCTCTTAAGTAACTAAGAACACGCTTGGACACTTTCCATTAAATTACTCCTGGATTTCCAACAAAATAACTTAAAGCATAAGCAGCAAAACGAATAACGTTTCTACTCGACAAAGGTAGATAGTTAAGACAACCTACCAATTTTCGAAAGTTAGTTTTTCTCATTCTCCTCACATTGCTCCTCAATACCCTCCTGAGGACATTCCTTTTTTAAAAGTTTGCAACTTTCCTCCAATGGTTTACCAATTGGCCTACAGTAGTTCATTTTGGAAGCTTATAGAATTTTTTCAATTTATTTCTCTTGACTAATTTTTAATTCCAAGAAAATCCTCTCATTTTTCATTCCTAAGAACAACGCCAAATCTGAATAACCACCGATTTTAAACTCTTTGCAAACATCACTATGGAACTAATCAGATAAGTTTCACAAAAAAAAACCCAAACGATTAAGTCATCTACCCACAAATAAAGAAACCCAAATTTTTTTTATCCTCCTGCCTTTTTTAAGCTATCACTCGTCATAATATGAGTTAATCAATCATAGTCTAATCAAGAAAGCCTTAAATATCAGAAAAATAGTTTCTACTAGATGTTTCTAACCATACAAATTCCTTTTTAGTTTACAAACTAAGAGATCAAAAACTCCAGGTTGTTTAATGACTACGTTTTTCAATTGGAGCATTTAAATGAGCAGATTTTATGTCTATCTGTTTTTATATAATAATTGTTAGAAATAGCCAGAAACATCAAAATTATAATGTTGAAAGTCTAGCTGTAGGTGAGTAAGTTTCATAAAAACGTTTTTAGAAAACTTGGTTAAAACCTGTTGAAACAAAGTGAGCTTTATTACGACATATGTCACCATCAGAAGAAATTTCAAAGCAAAACGCTCTCTACCTCCTTCCGGTTCTTTGTCACTTTTTGCCAAGGACCAAACATTGTCTTCAAACAAACAATTGTATTTACTTTTCATTGGTCCGAGCCAATTTGGATTTTGCAAAGCCTCATCAACATTTCTTGGAAGCAAAAGATAGATAACGAGTTAAATCAAAAATGAATTTTCATTTAAATTATTATCAATTTTGTCCACTAATTTTGGCGTTTCCGTATGTTTGATTCAATATTCATTTTTTTTAAACTTACGTTTCTGGATATTCAAGTTTTGAGTTCTCCTTTTTCGTCTTCAAACCCAATCAAATAGCATTTACTATTATCAGTTTTCCCAGAAAAAGTTCCCTTTTTTAGAATTGATCTATCTTTTTGAGAAAGGATTATTCAAAATGCATAAATGCCATATATCAAAAAGTTTTGAAAAGAGATAAAATAGGTTTTTCGTTGTACATCATTTCAAAAGGTGTTTTCTCTAGAGCTCAACGCAAAATCATGTTTTTGGCACAAAAAGCCATGTTTACGGCGTTTGTCAAATATTTTTTGTCCAACCAACCGCTATACAAGAAACATCAAATCAAAGCAACAGAACATTCCCAAATTCTTTCAATTTTTCCATTTTCTTGTAAATCATATGGAGAATTTTATAAACGAATTCCTTGGTTTTTACTATAGCGCTTAAAGTCAATTGAAATATATTCTCCACTTCCATCAGAAACTAAAGCACCTTTTTTTCTAACATCAGCACAAAACTGTTTAAAGTTATCTGGGACCTCGTCTCTTGTTATTATAAAGAAAAATTTTAAAACGACTGAAACTATCTACAAAATTAATGGCAAAACAATGGCCATCAATAGCTTCAGGAAAAAAATTTCCTAAGAAATCTGTATGCAAAATGTCCAATTTTTTTCGCTCTTATCATGCTATCTCCTCGAACAGGCTGTTTTCTCTACCTATTTAACTCACAAACTTCACAACAATCATTTTTCAATTCGTCATTTTTTATACTTTCAACAAAGTCTGGCAGGCGTTTCAAATCAAAGAAACTCTTTTCTTTGCAAGCAACATTTGTGAACTGTCAACATTAACGCAATTTTCATTAGAACAAGGGAAGTTTTCTACAATAACAATCAATTTTCAACCTCAAAAGGAAACGAGAGTTTGTTAAAACAGATTTAGTTTTATCACCCAAAAAAACATCAAGAACAGCCGCTCTAAGCTTCTAACATAGAAGTTAAGTTTTTTGAGTTTCAGTAGGAATGGAGCATATTTGAGAACAATTTTTTTGTTCTTCTTTGCTATCCTTAGAGAAAAAATCAAAATCCAAGCATTGTAGATTATGCCAAAAACAAGTTCATCCAGGTTACCAAAAGAATTTTAACTTAAATCAAGTAGTTTGTTGCACCAGAGTCATTGATAAGATCTTGATGTTCAACAAAATTCTCATTCGAAAACAAGCTAAAGCTTTTCACTTCTTGAGCTTTCGAAAGTAAATTTTGAGTTTCTTTCGATTTATTTTTTTATTTATCCGTTCAATTTTCTCGGAACTAACTTTTCTTGTTACAGAAACAGTTTTTGGCAACAAGTCCAATCTTTTTGCAATTAAAACAAATTATTTTTGCGTTAGATTTTTTTTGTTAATTTCTGAACGTTGTTCACGATAAAAATTTGCAACATTCCACCTCTTGCGACAATTAAAAGAAGTTCAATCATTGGCAAAAAGAATGGATTCTGATTTCTCTGTGTTTCTTTCGCTACAATTCTTACTTGAAAATTCAATATAATCAGGTTTAATTTCATTCAATGTTTTATCTTGACTATATTTTACCAGAGTACAAAAACTTTTAAATTCACGAGGAAGTCCCTTCAAAATTATTAGACAAATTTTTTTCAATTATTGACTAGCTTACTTCGGAAAAGTTTAACTGCTTGTCCTCGGCTCTAGTTAAAAAATTCTACAACGATTTCGGTACCGTGTTTTTTCAAATTCGTTAAATCAGATATCAGTTTTTGTAAACGCGGTCTCTCAAAACTTTAAGATATCTGACACAACAAGTTTCCAGCTTTGGCCCTTTTCCCCTATATGGTCGCAAAAATAAAACTGATTATTCTTATCGAGGCACTGGAAAATTTCATAAAAATGGCCATCTGATTTTCGTCAAAAAATAATTTTCTACTTTCCATCGGCATCGTCAATTTGCTCCTGTGACGGACGTCCCCTGAGCGTAAGCATAAACTCCTTATATCTTACAGTGCCGCCAAGAGTTTGATTCAATTTTGGAACATACATTTGAGCATCAAACCCTTCAGAAAAATGGTTTTCTTCTTGCACAAAATATTCTTATTTACAACAAAAAAATTTATCATTAATTTTGCTGTTTCATAATTAAAGTATTGATCACTTTTTATGTCAGAGGGAAAATTCAAACATAAAATATAAACGTTCAACAAAATAAAATTAAAATTTAGAATCTAATCGCACACTCTTTCAAACAAATATCTTAGACTTATGCAAAACTTAACATGAACGCAAATAAAGTATCAAATTTTGAAACATCTATTACAGAGTTAAGGAAAACCAAACAGTTGTCTATTTTTTTGAGATCTCCAACGCAAGTTATAAAAAAACGATGACTTTTTAAAAAAAACATCTTAAATATAAGAAGAAGAAATCAACTCAGAGGTTGAAAACACACAGTGTTTAGACGTTTGTTGTTGACCACAAGACAATCTTTATTAATAAAACCTCTTGACTTTTAATTACTTTTTTCGTCAAAAAATTTGTCGTTAAATTGAGTGATTTTTTAAAAAGCAGTGTTTTTGAATCCTGTCTACTTGGTAAAACAATTGACCCGTTTTGTTTTTGAGTGTAGTTATTTGGACAATTTTTGACTGAACATTGGCCAATATAGCCAGTGATTGCCCCCCTGCAACTAAGCTCCATGAGGTCGGATCCTGCAGATAGTTTCACAACCAATTACTTGAACTTTTCTCTTACGTATGAATCAATTTTTGCAATTTTTCTTCAAGCAAGCCTTCTGTGCAGCATTTTTTACTTTGTTCAACTATATAGTAGGTTTGCATATGTTTAAAATGTACACAATGTTACAAGCCCTACAGGGACTCTTACCAAAATCGTTTTTACAAATTTATTCTATTCAAAAGAAAGATTTATTCTTTTTTAAAGAAACGGAATCTTTTAATTGACCCTTTTTTTGTTTCAATCGACAATTTTTCTAAATTACTAGTGATTTTCACTCACCCGTAATGAAGCTTTGACGCGCGCTGGAATCTTCAAATTTATAAATATTAAACTATAAAATAATTTAACAAATCAACAGTTTCAAAATTTAACTCGCTCTCTAACAGTCTTCTTCTTCTCTCTCTATCTATCTCTCTCTCTTTCTCTCTCTCTCTCTCTCTCTATCTCTCTCTCTCTCCCTCTCTCTTTCTTTCGCCATCTCTCTCTCTCTATCTCTCTCTCTCTTTGTGTGTGTTTGTTTTCATCTTCTTTCTCTTTCTTTCTCTCTCCTTCCCTTTCCCCTTCTCTCTCCGACTTTGTCTTTGACGGACCCACACATTCTTTTGATCAGGCACTCACTCTCTCTCCGTCAATGTCGTTTGACGGACACACACTGTTTTGACCAGGGCAATCGCTCTCGCTCATTGTCACTCTATCAAGCAGGCATTGCTTTAAGCTTTCTTTTTTTAACGTGTCAAATTTCATGGCTCAGAACCTATTGACGAGCTTAGAGAAGCACGCTAAAAAAACAGCAGTTTGAAAGTTTATTCACTATTGTTGGATTATGGGTGTCAAATATGTGTACAAAATCAGCTTAAATGATTGCTGTAAATTACCCACCAAAGCTTGATCTGGATGTGTGAATTTAGCTCAAAGTTCTGGCTTGTGCTTTCTCACTTTCAACTTTTGAAGTAATGCTGAAAAAAATTATAGCTGAGGAAGAAAACCGGTTTTTGTTTTATTTTCGAGGCTGAATATATTCTTTTCCTATTTTCTTCAGAAACTAGTAACAAGTAACAAGTCCTTAATTAGCAACTTTCTGCTTCTATATAGCATATTTCTATAAGAGATTTTTTTTGTTTTTTAAGTTCTTTCTTGTCTTTTTTCGTTTCTTCTAAAAGTGGTTTTCTTTTAAGAGTTTCTTTTAAAAGTGGTTCCAATATTATCCGTTTTCTTTTTTTCACCAAAACGTTTAAAATAACAGGGTACAAAATCATTAAGGAAAGTGCTCACCTAATGTTCAAATCAACTACTGAACGCCATTATCAAATAAATTGTCACAGTAGTTTAATTTTGTTGTACAAGGATTGCTACAAAGACCGCTACCTCAGTTTTTGCTAGTGGTAACAGTTTGGCGTCTGATACAACCATTGGTACAAAAGGTGTACATTTGGGCAAAACAAAGTCAACTGCACAGTCATGTCTTAAAGAAAGTTCTCTTATTTCTTCTCAGAGATTTCTATTGCAGAATTAGCGATGACCAAACAGTTGTCTATTTTTTTGAGATCTTCAACGCAAATTATGAAAAATGACAATTTTTTTTTAAAAAAATCTTAAATATAACAAGAAAAAATCACCTCAGAGTTTGAAAACACACAGTGTTGAGACGTTTGTTATTGACCACCAGATAGTCTTTATTAATAGAACTTTTTGACTTTTAATTACTTTTTTCGTCAAAAAATTCTTCGTTGAAATGAGTGATTTTTTCAAAAAGCAGTGTTTTTGAATTCTGTCCACTTGGTAAAACAATTGACCCGTTTTGTTTAAGAGTGTAGTTATTTGGACAAACTTCGAGTGGACATTGACCAATTTAGCCAATGATTGCCCCCTGCAACTAAGCACCATGAGGTCGGATCCTGCAGATAGTTTCACAACCAATTACTTGAACTTTTCTCTTACGTATGAATCAACTTTTGCAATTTTTTTTCAAGCAAACCTTCTGTGCAGCATTTTTTACTTTGTTCAACCATATGGTAGGTTTGCATATGTTTCAAATGTACACAACGTTACAAGCCCTACAGGGACTGTTACCAAAATCGTTTTTACAAATTTTGTTCTATTCAAAAAAACGATTTATTCTTTTTTAAGGAAACGGACTCTCTTAATTGACTCTTTTTTGTTTCAATCGACAATTTTTCTATATTACTAGTGATTTTCACTCACCCCAAATGAAGCTTTGACGCGCGCTCGAATCTTCAAATTTATAAATATTAATCTATAAAATAAATTAACAAAGCAACAGTTTCAAAATTTAACTCGCTCTCTAAGAGTCTTCTTCTTCTCTCTCTATCTAATTCTCTCTCTCTCTTTTCTCTCTCTCTCTCTCTCTCTCTCTATCTCTCTCTCTCCCTCTCTCTCCCTCTTTCTTTTTTTTGCCATCTCTCTCTCTCTATCTCTCTCTCTCTCTCTCTCTCTCTCTCTCTCTCTCTCTCTCTTTGTGTGTGTCTGTTTTCATCTTCTTTCTCTTTCTTTCTCTCTCTTTCTCTTTCCCCTTCTCTCTCCGACTTTGTCTTTAACGGACCCACACACTCTTTTGATCATGCACTCACTATCTCTCCTTCAATGCCGTTTGAAGGACACACACTGTTTTGACCAGGGCAATCCCTCTCGCTCATTGTCACTCTATCAAGCAGGCATTGCTTTATGCTTTTTTTTAACGTGTCAAATTTCATGGCTCATAACTTATTGACAAGCTTAGAGAAGCACGCTAAAACACAGCAGTTTGAAAGCTTATTCACTATTGTTGGATTATGGGAGTCAAATATGTGTAGAAAATCAGCTTAAATGATTGCTGTAAATTACCCACCAAAGCTTGATCTGGATGTGTGAATTTAGCTCAAAGTTCTGGCTTGTGCTTTCTCACTTTCAACTTTTGAAGTAATGCTGAAAAAAATTATAGCTGAGGAAGAAAACCGGTTTTGTTTTACTTTCGAGGCTGAATATATTCTTTTCCTATTTTCTTCAGAAACTAGTAAGAAGTAACAAGTCAGTAATTAGCAACTTTCTGCTTCTAAATAGCCTATTTTTATAAAAGATTTCTTTTGTTTTTTCAAATTCTTTCTTGTCTTTTTTCGTTTCTTCTAAAAGTGGTTTTCTTTTAAAAGTTTCTTTTATAAGTTGTTCCAATATTATCTGTTTTCTTTTTCTCACCAAAACGTTTAAAATAACAGGGTACAAAATCATTAAGGAAAGTGCTCACCTAATGTTCAAATCAACTACTGAACGCCATTATCAAATAGTTTGTCACAGTAGTTTATTTTTGTTGTACAAGGATTGCTACAAAGACCGCTACCTCAGTTTTTGCTTGTGGTAACAGTTTGGCGACTGATACAACCATTGGTACAAAAGGTGTAAATTTGAGCAAAACAAAGTCATCTGCACAGTCATGTCTTAAAGAAAGTTCTCTTTTTTCTTCTCAGAAGATTTCTATTGTAGAATTAGCGATGACCAAACAGTTGTCTATTTTTTTGAGATCTTCAACGCAAATTATAAAAAGCGATGAATTTTTTTTAAAAAAAACATCCTAAATAAAAGAAGAAAAATCAAATCAGAGTTTGAAAACACACAGTGTTGAGACGTTTGTTATTGACCACCAGACAGTCTTTATTATAAAAACTTTTTGACTTTTAATTACTTTTTTCGTCAAAAAATTCTTCGCTGAATTGAGTGATTTTTTCAAAAAGCAGTGGTTTTGAATCCTGTCCACTTGGTACAACAATTCACCCGTTTTGTTTTTGATTGTAGTTATTTGGACAAATTTTGAGTGGACATTGACCAATATAGCCAGTGATTGCCCCCCCCCCTGCAACTAAGCACCGTGAGGTTGGATCCTGCAGATAGTTTCACAACCAATTACTTGAACTTTTTTTTACGTATGAACCAACTTTTGTAATTTTTTTTCAAGCAAGCCTTCTGTGCAGCATTTTTTTACTTTGTTCAACCATATGGTAGGTTTGCATATGTTTCAAAAGGTACACAATGTTACAAGCCCTACAGGGTCCCTTACCAAAATCGTTTTCACAAATTTTTTTTATTCAAAAGAACGTTTTATTCTTTTTTAAAGAAACGGGCTCTTTTAATTGACCCTTTTTTGTTTCCATCGACAATTTTTCTAAATTACTAGTGATTTTCACTCACCCGTAATGAAGCTTTCACGCGCGCTGGAATCTTCAAATTTATTAATATTAAACTATAAAAAAATTTAACAAATCAACAGTTTCAAAATTTAACTCTCTCTCTCTCTCTCTCTCTCTCTCTCTAACAGTCTTCTTCTTCTCTCTCTCTCTATCTCTCTCGCTCTCTTTCTCTCTCTCTCTCTCTCTCTCTCTCTCTCTATCTATCTCTCTCTCCCTCTCTCTTTCTTTCGCCCTCTCTCTCTATCTCTCTCTCTCTTTGTGTGTGTCTGTTTTCATCTTCTTTCTCTTTCTTTCTCTCTCCTTCTCTTTCCCCTTCTCTCTCCGACTTTGTCTCTGACGGACCCACACACTCTTTTGATCAGGCACTCACTCTCTCTCCTTCAATGTCGTTTGAAGGACACACACTGTTTTGACCAGGGCAATCCCTCTCGCTCATTGTCACTCAAATTTCATGGCTCATAACCTATTGACGCGCTTAGAGAAGCACGCTAAAACACTCAGCAATTTGAAAGTTTATTCACTATTGTTGGATTATGGGCGTCAAATATGTGTAGAAAATCAGCTGAAACGATTGCTGTAAATTACCCACCGAGGCTTGATTTGGATGTGTGAATTTAGCTCAAAGTTCTGACTTGTGCTTTTTGACTTTTACCTTTTGAAGTCATTCTGAAAAAAATTTTAGCTGAGAAAGAAAAACGGTTTTTGTTTTATTTTCGAGGCTGAATATATTCTTTTGCTATTTTCTTCAGAAACTAGTAACAAGTAACAAGTCATTAAATACCAACTTTCTGCTTCTAAATAACCTATTTCTATAAGAAATTTTTTTTTGTTTTTTAAATTCTTTCTCGTCTTTTTTCGTTTCTTCTAAAAGTGGTTTTCTTTTAAAAATTACTTTTAAAAGTGGTTCCAAAATTATCCGTTTTCTTTTTTTCACCAAAACGTTTAAAATAACAGGGTACAAAATCATTAAGGAAAGTACTCACCTAATGTTCAAATCAACTACTGAGCGCCATTATCAAACATTTTGTCACAATAGTTTATTTTTATTGTACAAGGATTGCTACAAAGACCGCTATATCAGTTTTTGCTAGTGGTAACAGTTTGGCGACTGATACAACCATTGGTACAAAAGTTGTACATTTGGGCAAAACAAAGTCAACTGCACAGTCATGTCTTAAAGAAAGTTCTCATATTTCTTCTCAGAGATTTCTATTGTAGAATTAGCGATGACCAAACAGTTGTCTATTTTTTTGAGATCTTCAACGCAAATTATAAAAAATGACAATTTTTTTAAAAAAAATCTTAAATATAACAAGAAAAAATCACCTCAGAGTTTGAAAACACACAGTGTTCAGACGTTTGTTATTGACCACCATACAGTCTTTATTAATAGAACTTTTTGACTTTTAATTACTTTTTTCGTCAAAAAATTCTTCGTTGAATTGAGTGATTTTTTCAAAAAGCAGTGTTTTTGAATTCTGTCCACTTGGTAAAACAATTGACCCGTTTTGTTTAAGAGTGTAGTTATTTGGACAAACTTCGAGTGGACATTGACTAATATAGCCAGTGATTGCCTCCCTGCAACTAAGCGCGATGAGGCCGGATCCTGCAGATAGTTTCACAACCAATTACTTGAACTTTTCTCTTACGTATGAATCAACTTTTGCAATTTTTTTCAAGCAAGCCTTCTGTGCAGCATTTTTTAATTTGTTCAACCATATCGTAGGTTTGCATATGTTTCAAATGTACACAATGTTACAAGCCCTGCAGGGACTCTTACCAAAATCGTTTTTACAAATTTATTCTACTTAAAAGAACGATTTATTCTTTTTTAAAGAAACGGACTCTTTTAATTGACCCTTTTTTTGTTTCTATCGACAATTTTTCTAAATTACTAGTGATTTTCACTCACCCGTAATGAAGCTTTGACGCCCGCTGGAATCTTCAAATTTATAATTAATAAACTATAAATTAATTTAACAAATCAACAGTTTCAAAATTTAACTCGCTCTCTAACAGTCTTGTTCTTCTCTCTCTCTATCTATCTCTCTCTCTCTCTCACACTCTCTCTTTCTCTCTCTCTCTCTATCTATCTATCTATCTCTCTCTCTCTCTCTCTCTCTCTCTCTCTCTCTCCCTTTCTTTCGCCATCTCTCTCTACCTCTCTTTTTTTGTGTGTGTCCGTTTTCATCTTTCTTTTTCTTTCTTTCCCCTCCCTTCTCTTTCCCCTTGTCTCTCCGACTTAGTCTTTGACGGACCCACACACTCTTTTGACCAGGTAGTCACTCTCTCTCCTTCAATGTCGTTTGAAGGACACACACTGTTTTGACCAGGGCAATCCATCCCTCTCGCTCATTGTTACTCTATCAAACAGGCATTGCTTTATGCTTTTCTTTTTTAAAAGTGTCAAATTTCATGGCTCATAACCTGTTGACGAGCTTAGAGAGGCACGCTAAAATACGCAGCAGTTTGAAAGTTATTTCACTTTTGTTGGAGTATGGGTGTCAAATATGTGAAGAAAATCAGCTTAAATGATTGCTGTAATTTACCCATTAAAGCTTTATGTGGATGTGTGAATTTAGCCCAAAGTTCTGGCTTGTGCTTTCTCACTTTCAACTTTTGAAGTCATGCTGAAAAAAATTTTAGCTGAGGAAGAAAACCGGTTTTTGTTTTATTTTCGAGGCTGAATATATTCATTTTCTATTTTCTTCAGAAACTAGTAAGAAGTAACAAGTCTGATTATTTAAGTAACAAGTAACGCTGTCTCATTAGCAACTTTCTGCTACTAAATAGCCTATTTTTATTAAACAGTTTTTTTGTTTTTTAAGTTCTTTCTTTCTTTCCTCGTTTCTTCTAAAAGTGGTTTTCTTTTAAAAGTTTCTTTTAAAAGTGGTTCCAATATTATCTGTTTTCCTTTTTTCACCAAAACGTTTAAAATAACAGGGTACAAAATCATTAAGGAAAGTGCTCACCTAATGTTCAAATCAACTATTGAACGCCATTATCAAATAGTTTGTCACAGTAGTTTATTTTTGTTGTACAAGGATTGCTACAAAGACCGCTACCTCAGTTTTTGCTAGTGGTAACAGTTTGACGACTGATACAACCATTGGTACAAAAGGTGTACATTTGGGCAAAACAAAGTCATCTGCACAGTCATGTCTTATAGAAAGCTCTCTTATTTCTTCTCAGAAGATTTCTATTGTAGAATTAGCGATGACCACTAAAGGCAGCGGAGTCAAAAGTTCTGCATGTTTGATAACAAATGCCCTGCGATTGATGGTGAAAATATCGTTTCGTTTCAAAACTGAGCGCGCCGATTTGTGGCTTCTATACAAGTCAAGGTTTCAAATTTGGTTAAATTAACGCTAATTTTCCGCGGGATCACCAAAATATTGAGTTGAATCAACTCCGTCCAAAAAAAATGCAGTTCTGTGTTATATCCCGTATAGCCATCATTGATATACTAAGTTCTCCTGACATCACGATTTTTGCAGAGGATAAGGTAAATCCTCAATTTAAACGCTTGTCATCAAGAATTAATCTAGATTATATGTGAGACGACTATAAATTGCTATAACAAAGTAAAGTCTATTATCAACACTTGTACAAGTTTGTTGCTTTTTTAAAAATTTTGCAGGTGCCTAAATACAAGGATGTGTGGTGGAAAGTATAAATGAGCAATCTCCAATTCTTTATCTCTTAAAGTTCCAATTTTATCGACCAATAGAACTATATTTCTGAAAAAATAAATCTTTTATTATTTTTTTAAATCTAGGAGTAAAATTTGAGTTAAAATTTGCTGAATTATTTTATTTATTACAACACATTGATCCAGAATCCGGCAGACAGTATTTCTATAGAAGTGAGTATTGTTTGAGATAAAGCAGTTGCTATTCGTTCAAGGAGGTCAACCACTCTTTTGCACTACCATTGAAGTAATTTTTCAAAAACTATTATTTCGGGCCAGTAATGGGATTCATCAAACTTTTCATCGCTATGATTAAACACACTGTTGTAGAAAATTGAGCTTGAATCAGCCACGGGTATATTACGAATTATTAACTTTACATTTCTGTTTTTGCACGGAGAGGCTTAATCGATAAAAATATTAATCGACAATTCAGTTTTCTTCTTAATCGACAAATAAAATAGAGACGACTGTATTTTGTTGTCTTCTTAACGGCCTTTAATGAGAATAACATATCAGTATTTTCCTAGTTTTTTGTTTTTCTAACATTTATGTGCGGCCTTTTGTTGGTCTCTGTTGCTGTTTCTTTGGTTGTCTCTGTCCTAGATAGGATAACTAGCAACTCAGCTGAAACTTTAGGAACGAGCCAGTCCAGTGATTTGGCCTCGTTGGCCATCGCTTGAATATTTCAAAACCAAACATAGAAACTGACACGGAATACATTTCATTTCCTCAGGAACTGATTTCAACTCATATTGAAAACCATTTGTTGAAACATGGGCGAGAAGCAGTTCAATAGAAAACCAATAGGGTGACTCCTCTGGATGACACTGGATGACGACAACACTGGATGACTATTTGCGAGTGCTGGGTCCTCGTTGATACTTGTTCCTAACACACTTTTAGCTAGTGGTCTAGGCCGAAGCTTTTCCGGTGAAATTCCTGTAGGAGATGCAGATGTCCGCTCCAATAGTTTTGGATGCGAACGGTTCTACGAAAATGTGAAAATGGTACCGTTCATAGAACACGCAAAATTTTTGGAAAAACTCGTGAATGAATTCTTGGAGAATGTATTCTCTTGAGAGTTGTTCTTATAATAATCTGATTCCCAATTTCCTAAAATTTTCGAGCAAGCAGTGCATAGTTTCCAGTTAAGATTGTTAAAAGAAAAGCTAAGGAAAGCTAGAGAAAAAATTGATGAAACATGTATACCTCAAGGTAGAAAATAAATTGAACACTTTTCCAGAGGCAAAAGACTCCGCTTCGTGACACAAAAAATTTTGCAATCAGAGCACTTGATGGTACCCAATTGCCCGTTTTTTTACAAAAAAGGCTCTCATATGGCCAAAAGCATCCAGTCGATAAGATTCATTTTCCAGCGGATGTGGATAAGCTTGTCCGATCTCTATGTGAAAATAGAACTTCGGAGAAAAACTGTGCGAAATTGAGTCTGCAACCAAGTGGTATCTCAAAAACGTGAGAGAGACACCGAAGGACCGTGTCCTTGTCAAATTAAATCAGCGTCTCAAGGAAAACAAACCTTTTTTGTGCGGTTTGATAAAAAAAAGAACGTTGTTTGTGTAATGAAAAAGGAAATCTATGAGCAAACACTCCTCGATATACTTAATTGTTCGCAGTTTAAAGAAGTGGAGAGTGGGAACGATAATATTATTGTAAAATTGGGGAACGATATGAACAGCACTTTGCTATATAGGAGCAAACAAGAGATGATAAGTAAAGGAATGCAATACAGACTCCTTACAACAGGAGACCTACCTGCTCGCCTGTGTAATTTCGAGAAAAATCTTCAATTCATCACGCAACCGACAACGGTTCTCTCAATTCTCGGGAATAGTTTAAAAACTGAAACAAACTCCGTTACAACACTTTTTGAGATGACACCGAGAAGCAAGCATTGAAATAGACACTTGCTGCACGTAACAGTCTTAAAATAATTAGGCTTGATGACACTGAACAGATAGTCTTGCTAGACGTAAAAAGTTTCAACACGAATGTGCCTGTTTCGGAAGCAATAGAAAAAGCTCTAAGATGCCTCTATTCAAGTGAATGCGCTACTGATATGGAATGATCAACATTAAACCTTAAATAAAATTGAGCAACGATTGTTCATTTCAAATGCAACATTAAATGGTACTGCCATATAGACGGACTAGCAATAGGCGCATTTCTGGCGGTCATATTACTAAAAATGTTGATGAAATCGTTTGAACTTAAACAAAAGGAAGAGGGCTGTATTCGTTAGCCGGGCTTAAAGAACAATCCCAGCGTGATTTTACCGACTGCTAAAGAAAATTAATTCAGAAAAGTAAAAGAGTTGAACGTGAACTATGCGATAGTAGGTTTCGTGTCGTGTTCCAGAAGAAAGAGCAGTGAAGAATACGAAATGGGATATTGTACGGTTCTGTAGTCACTGCAACATAATACCCAAAACAGACAGAACTGAAGTTAGAGAGAATGTTTTTTGAGCAGCATGTTTACATATTTCATATACCACAACATCAACAAACAAAGAATTGCTCAAAACAGTTGAGAATTTCATCGCAAAAACCTTGGATAACCAGTTTTCATTAGAAAAATATAATGCAAAGGGCGAACTGACATGAATATATGTGTTAGCAGGAAAAAACTAAACGCAAATTTTACAGCAATCCTGCCGATTCCTTTACAATTCGACATTTTCATCGTTCTTACCCATTGCAACATATGACAAATATAGTGGAGGTCAAAACATTCGAGAAAAGTTTGAAATCTTACGTGGTTTATGGATTCTCTTGTAGTGGATGTGAATCCACCTCTGCCTTTCAAACTGGTCTTCATGTTACCACGATGATGACAGAGCACCAGAAACTTGATTGAGCCAGGCAGCAGGTCGGGCGGCACAGTGTTGATTGCTGTGTATTGCCACAAGCTTTTAACTGGCGTATAATAGACCAGTGCACATAACTGAAAAACTGATCATCATAGAGACATTGCTCATAAGGGATGAAAAACCAAAATACAAGCGCTTGACAACTATCATGGACGGGAACTGACACCATAGAACTAATCTGACATGTGAGTCGGCTTAAATGATAATAGTTAAGCAAAAATTAATTAGAATAGAAAATCCAAATTTCATCCAATTTCGACCGTAAAAAGAAAGAATCACAAGATCTGATATGAGGTTTTCAGGTATATGAGGTTTTCAGGTTTGTTCAAATGTGTCTAAGTTTGCAAATGCGTTAGATTTTAGAGAAAGAAAAATGTGATAAAGTTGTAACATGTGAGAACAAACTTTCTACTCACAAACTTGGATGAAGTTTATCAACCTAATATTGCGACTTTTGGCACCAAAAAATTCAATATAACTGAGTTTCTTTTGTAGACGAGAGGAATACTGTAGGGAATCAATTGAGTAAAAATTGTTTCCAAAATATGGTTTGAAGATGCAATCCTATTGCGCCAAAAATTTTATTCTGTTTTCACTTCGTAAAAGTAAGGGCCGCCAACTCACGTTTATTCAGTAAAATTTTGAGTCAGAAAAAATTCAATATGAATTCAGTGGGAAGCAGCAGAAGCTGTTTATTGCTTCAAGCGTTAAAATCAGTTACTTAATTAGAGATGACAACGAGGAGCAAGCACTGAAATAAACCCTTGACGCACGTAAAAGACGTGAACAAATTATGCTTGATGACACAGAACAGATAGTCTTGCTATAAGTAAAAAGTTTCAAAATGAATGTGCCTTCTTCGGAAGCAATAGAAATAGCTCTAAGATGCCTCTATTCAAGTGACGGCGCTACTGATATGGAAAGGTAAACACTATAAATTAATTAAAATTGAGCAGCCATTGTTCGTTTCAAATGCAACAATAAAAGGTACTGCCATGTAGACGGACTAGCAATAGGCGCATTTCTGGCGGTCACATTACAAAAAGTTTGTATGAAATTGTTTAATGATAAACAAAAAGAAGAGGGCTGTATTCGTGAACAGGGCTTAAAGAACAATCCCAGCAAAATTTGCACGATTGTTCGAGAAAATTAGTTTGGAAAAGTAAAGCAGTTGAACATGAACTATGCGATAATAGGTTTCATGTCCTGTGCCAGAAAAAAAACAATGAAAAAATACGAAATGGGGATATTCTGCGGTTCTGTTGTCACTGCAACATAATACCCTGAACAGACAGAACTGACGTTAGAGAGAATGTTGTTTGAGCAGCATGTTTAAATATTACATGTACAAAACATCAACAAATAAAGAATTGTTCGAAACAGTTACGAAATGCATAAAAACTTGTAAAACCGGTTTTCATTAGAAAAGTATGATGCAAAGGTCGAACTGGCTTGTATTGACATGAATATATGTGTTAGCAGGAAAAAACTAAACGCAAATTTAACAGCAATCCTGCCGATTCCTTTACAATTCGACATTTTCATCGTTGTTACCCATTACCATATGAAAAAATAGTGGAGGTCAAAGTATTCGAGAAAAATTTGAAATCTTACGTGGTTTATGGAATCTCTTGTAGTGAATGTGAATCCACCTCTGTCTTTTGAACTAGTCGTCATGTTATCACGAGGATGACAGAGCACCAGAAACGGGCGGCACAGTATTGATTGCTGTGTATTGCCACAAGCTTTTAACAGGCGTATAATTGACCAGTGCTCATAACTGAAAAACTGATCATCGTAGAGACATTGCTCATAAGGGATGAAAAACAAAAAACACAACCGCTTGACGACTATCAGGGACGGGAACTGACACCAAAGTATTAATCTGACAAGTAAGCCTACTTAACGGATAATAGTTAAGCAAAAAATAATTGGAATTAAAAATCCAAATTTCATCAAATTTCGACCGTAAAACGAAATAATCACAAGATCTGAAATGTTTTCAGGTTTGTTCAAATATGTCTAAGTTTGCAAATTTGTTAGTTTTTAGAGAGAGAAAAAATGTGATTAAGTTGTAACATGTGAGAATAAATTTGTTACTTTCAAACCTGGATGGAGTTTATCAACCTAATATTGCGACTTTTGGCACAAAAAAATTGAATTTAACTGAATTTCTTTTGTAGACGAGATGAATAGTGTAGGGAATCAATTTGCGTAAAAGTTGTTTTCAAAATATGGTTCGAAGATGCAATCCTATAGCGCCAAAAATTTTATTCTGTTTTCAATTTTTAAAAGTAAGGGCTGCCAACTCACTTTTTTTCAGTAACATTTTGAGTCAGAAGAAATTCAATATGAATTCAGTGGTAAGCAGCAGAAGCTATTTATTGCTTCAAGCGTTAAAATCATACTTAATTAGAGATTACACCGAGGAGCAAGCACTGATATAAACCCTTGATGCACGTAAAAGACGGGAAATAATTATGCTTGATAACACTGAACAGATAGTCTTGCTAGACGTAAAAAGTTTCAAAATGAATGTGCCTGTTTCGGAAGCAATAGAAATAGCTCTAAGGTGCCTCTATTCAAGTGACCGCGCTACTGATATGGAAAGGTCAAAATTAAAACATAATTAAAATTGAGCAACGATTGTTCACTTCAAATGCAACAATAAATGGTACTGCCATGTAGACGGACTAGCAATAGGCTCATTTCTGGCGGTCACTTTACTAAAAATTTGAATGAAGTTTGTTTAAAGATAAACAAAAAGAAGAGGGCTGTATTCGTGAGCCGGGCTTAAAGAACAATCCCAGCGAGATTGGCCACAATTGCTTGAGAAAATTAGTTTGGAAAAGTAAAGGATTGAACGTGAACTATGCGACAATAGGTTTCATGTCCTGTGCCAGAAAAAAAAACAATGAAAAAAAGCGAAATGGGGATATTCTGCGGTTCTGTTGTCACTGCAACATAATACCCTGAACAGACAGAACTGACGTTAGAGAGAATGTTGTTTGAGCAGCATGTTTACATATTACATGTACCACAACATCAACAAACAAAGAGTTGCTCGAAACAGTTAAGAATCGCATAAAACCTTGGAAATTCGGTTTTCATTAAAAAAGTTTAATGCAAAGGGCGAGCTGGCTTTTATTGACATGAATATATGTGTTAGCAGGAAATAAGAAAACGCAAATGTTACAGCAATCCTGCCGATTCCTTTACAATTCGACACTCATCGTTGTTACCCATTGCAACATATGAAAAGTATAATGAAGGTCTATATAATCGAGAAAAATTTGAAATGTTACGTGGTTTATGGAATCTCTTGTTGTGGATGTGAATCCATCTCTGTCTCTCAAACTGATCGTCCTGTTATCACGAGGATGAGATGACAGAGCACCAGGAATTTGATTGAGTCAGGCAGCACGTCGGGCTGCAGGTTAGCGGTCGGGCAGCACATTATTGATTGCTGTGTGTTGTCTCAAGCTTTTAACTGTCGTATAATTGACCACTGCACATAACTGAAAAACTGATAATCAAAGAAACATTGCTCATAGGGGATGAAAAACCAAAAATACAAGCGCTTGACGACTATCGGGGACGGGAACTGACACTAAAGTAATAATCTGACATGTAAGTCGGCTTATATGACAATAGTTAATCAAAAAATATTTGGAATAAAAAACCCAAATTCCATCCAATTTCGACCAAAAAAAGAAAGAGTCACAAGATTTAAATTGTTTTCAGGTTTGTTCAAACATGTCTAAATTTGCAAATGCGTTAGTTTTTAGAGAGACAGAAAATATGATTAATTTGTAACATGTGAGAACAAACTTTCTACTCTCAGACTTGGATGAAGTTTATCAACCTAACCTTGCAACTTTCGGCACCAAAAAATTGAATTTTACTGAATTTCCTTTGCTTTGTAGACGAGCGGAATAGTGTAGGCAATCAATTGTTTAAAAATTGTTTGAAAATAATATTTCGGCAAAAAAGATTTGGAAAAAAAGCGAAGAAAAGCACGCTAATGTCAGTAAACAGTCTCTCAAATTACAAAAGTGAATACTAGCGACTTTTATTGAAAACTGAAAATAAAAAAAAATTTGAAAGTTCTAAAAATTACTCGAAAAAACTCAAAAATTGCAATCTTTAAAACTATCGTAGATATAGTTTCATTTTGGTTGAAATCATTCAGAGAGTAAAGTTGATAATATAATCTGACAACTTCACTTATATCAAAATGATATGTTTTACAATTTGAAATTAGACGTATTGACTCTTACTGTTTTCAAAATCCATAGTTTTTCTTCGAAAAATTTATAGAGACACAAAGATTAAAACAAATGCTTTTGTCGCATTTACAGACAATGTGAGAAAAAACGTCAATATACTTTTGAATTTTACCTAGATATACCTTCTACAAATGCTATTCAGACCAATTTAATGCGATGCTGAACTGCAAAGCCCGCCCTTAGACTTTGTAGGTAAATACCTTCACAAACCTTAAGCCACAGCAGCCTCGTTTGATGAGCGTGGTTAATACTGAAATATTTTGATATTTTGATTCCTCTTTTAGATTTTTCTTGGAATTAAAGTCGTTTTCCTCCGTTCATTTGCAAACAATTGCCCCATAAGTCAACCGGAGTCTTATAACTATCACAAGATCATTAAAAAGTTAGAAAACGTGCAATTTAAGGTTTAAGACGAGTAAATTGGTAATAACAATACAATGTGGTCTCCGTAATGGCAACAGGGCTTTTAGCCGAAAAACAAAAAATGAAACAAAAAAGACAATTCACGTCAAATTTGCTTTTAGATTTTTTCTGAAGCTCTCATCGGCCCAAATAAAACTGTTTATCGCAAACCAGCAATATAAAAATACAGCCCGTTTTTCATCAGCTAGTGCAACAAAGCTCTCATCGTGGTTGCACCAACCTCCTCTCTGGCCAGGGGGATAAAATCATATTTAGTTAGAGATGACACCGAGGAGCAAGCACTGAAATAAACCCTTGATGCACGTAAAAGACGTGAAATAATTATGCTTGATGACACTGAAGAGATAGTCTTGCTAGACGTAAAAAGTTTCAAAATGAATGTGCCTGTTTCAGAAGCAATAGAAATAGCTCTAAGATGCCTCTATTCATGTGACCGCGCTACTGATATGGAAAGGTCAACATTAAAACTTAATTAAAATTGAGCAACGATTGTTCACTTCAAATGCAACAATAAAAGGTACTGCCATGTAGACGGACTAGCAATAGGCGCATTTCTGGCGGTCACATTACAAAAAGTTTGTATGAAATTGTTTAATGATAAACAAAAAGAAGAGGGCTGTATTCGTGAACCGGGCTTAAAGAACAATCCCAGCAAAATTTGCACGATTGTTCGAGAAAATTAGTTTGGAAAAGTAAAGCAGTTGAACATGAACTCTGCGATAATAGGTTTCATGTCCTGTGCGAGAAAAAAAACAAAGAAAAAATACGAAATGGGGATATTCTGCGGTTCTGTTGTCACTGCAACATAATACCCTGAACAGACAGAACTGACGTTAGAGAGAATGTTGTTTGAGCAGCATGTTTAAATATTACATGTACAAAACATCAACAAGCAAAGAATTGCTCGAAACAGTTAAGAATCGCATAAAACCTTGGAAAACCCGTTTTCATTCGAAAAATTTAATGCAGAGGGCGAACTGGCTTTTATTAACATGAATGTATGTGTTAGCAGGAATCAACAAAACGAAAATGTTTCAGCAATCCTGTCGATTCCCTTACAAATCGACATACTCATCGTTGTTACCCATTGCAACATATGAAAAATATAGTGAAGGTCAATATATCCGAGGTAAATTTGAAATGTTACGTGGTTTATAGAATCTCTTGTTGTGGATGTGAATCCACCTCTGTCTCTCAAACTGGTCGTCATGTAATCACGAGGATGACAGAGCACCAGGAATTTGATTGAGTCGGGCAGCACTTCAGGCAGCAGGTTAGCGGTCGGGCAGCACATTATTGATTGCTGTCTATCGTCTCAATCTTTTAACTGGAGTATCATTGACCAGTGCACATAACTGAAAAACTGATAATCATAGAAACATTGCTCGTAGGGGATGAAAAAAACCAAAAATACAAGCGCTTGACGACTATTGGGGACGGGAATTGACGCCAAACAATTAATCTGACATGTAAGTTGGCTTATATGACAATAGTAAGCAAAAAGTAATTGGAATAAAAAATCCAAATTTTATCCAATTTCGACCATAAAAAGAAAGAGTCACAAGATTTGATATGTTTTCAGGTTTGTTCAAATATGTCTAAATTTGCAAATGCGTTAGTATTTAGAGAGATAGAAAAAATGACTTATTTGTAACATTGAGAACAAATTTTCTACTCTCAAACTTGGATGAACATTATCAACCTAATATCGCGACTTTCGGCACCAAAAAATTGAATTTAACTGAATTTCCTTTGTAGACGAGAGGAATAAAGTAGGCAACCAATTGTTTAAAAATTGTTTTAAAATAATAGTTCAGCAAAAAAGATTTGGAAAAAAAGCGAAGAAAAGCACGCTAATGTCAGTAAACAGTCTATTACAAAAGTAAATATTAGCGACATTTATTGAAAACTGAAAAAAAAATTTGAAAGTTCTAAAAATTTCAGTTAAACAAGTGAGCCAGTTCTAAGTACTCAAAAAGTAAAATCTTTAAAATTATCGTAGATATATAGTTTCATTTTGGTTGAAATCATTCAAAGAGTAAAGTTGATAATAAAATCTGACAACTCCATTTATAACATTTGTTTTTCAATTTGAAATTAGACTAATTGACTCTTACTGTTTTCAAAATCCATAGTTTTTCTTCGAAAAAGTTATAGAGATACAAAGATTAAAACAAATGCTAATGTCGCATTTACAGACAATGTGAAAAAACCGTCAATATATCTTTTAATTTTACCTAGATATACCTCCTGCAAATGCTATTCAGAACAATTTAATGCGATGCTGAACTTCAAAGCCCGCCCTTAGATTTTGTAGGTAAAGACCTTCACAAACCTTAAGCCACAGTAGCCTCGTTTGATGAGCGTGGTTAATACTGAAATATATTGATATTTTGGTTCCTCTTTTAGTATTTTCTTGGAATTAAATTCGTTTCCTCCGTTCATTTGCAAACAGTTAACCCCTTAGGTCGAACGGAGTCTTAAAACTATCACAAGATCATTAAAAAAGTTAGAAAACGTGCAATGGAAGGTTTAAGAGGATTAAATCGGTAATAACATACAATTTGGTCTCCGTAATGGCCACAGGGCTTTTAGCCGAAAAACAAAAAGTGAAACATAAAAGACAATTCACGTCAAATTTGCTTTTTGATTATTTCTGAAGCTCTCATCGGCCCAAATAAAACTGTTTATCGCAAACGCAAACCAGCAATATAAAAATACAGCCCCTTTTTCATCAACTAGTGCAATAAAGCTCTCATTGTGGTTGCACCAACCTCCTCTCTGGCCAAGGGGTTATAGCCCCCGATAGGCCACTTACCAATGGTACCCCTAGCTACGGATTGATGGGCTAAAGTTTTCTGACCAATTATGAGAAAATGTTCA
>NC_134474.1:18356825-18404325 GCF_964194025.1 Convolutriloba macropyga
ATATATATATAATATATATATATATATATGTATATATATATATATATATATATATATATAGAGGTATATATATATATATATATATATATATAGATTATCACACCTTTCTGGTATTGTACCACTAGGATTTGTTTTGAGACACTTAATTGATATTAAAAAAACTCTTACAAATATATGTTTGAATTTATCTGAAATTGTTTTGCTTAAAACAATACATTTGTTGTGTATTTGGTTCTCGATGCTGTTATTTTTTATATCGTTTTTTAATGCAATGGCCAGTACAGATTTGATATCAAATTATTGTTACAACCCAATACTTCAGTTTTTTAAAATAAGTATCTTCTCGAACAATTCTATGTCTAACGGTTGATATCAATCCGTCAATGTTAAAAAAACAAAACCTGTCAATTTATACGAACAATCGTATTTCGACATGAAGAAAATTAGCTTTTGGGTAGATGCTTTGAAGTATATGATTCAACTAAAACCAACATATTGATGGATGTATTTTCAGATCATCATAAAAGTGAAACGACAGAATGATAACCAAATCAGGAAAAATGAAAATTGAGAAATCTAAAACAAAAAAACCAAACCAAAACATGATCTGGTTATACGTTAAATATCACTTAACTTAATCCATTACATAATTTCTTCAATCTAAAAACCTAGAAGTCACGCACCGTAAAAATTGGTCGATAAACAAAATCGAACGCTCAAACTATAAACTTATCGGAGCAGCAGAATTTTGTACGCGACACAAAAACACTTCAAAACGGAACGAAAACGGAAAGAAGCCAAAGAACATGAATCAATCTCTTACACACCTTTATTCCTATCTCCGTGAATTATATTTTTATTCGTCAATCATTATTTTGACAAATAATAAGAAAAAAGTGTTATAGAAAAACTGTAAATGATTCAAATTTATATTAATCAACCCTTTTGTGCTTTTTTGAGCTACATCTTTCCGAAACTATGCAATGAAAACAAACCGAAAGTTTTGAAGAGCTATAATTTAAGACAATAATGAAATTAACTTGGAGCAGAAAGACAAAATTTCATAAAACCTCAAATGACACAAACTTGAATAAGAATGATTACTGATCCACTTTCTCAGCAATTGATAGAAGAATAATCAAAAATTAATAATCATGGACTCCAAAGACATGCAATGTTGAAATGAGTAAAAAGAAATTAAGAAAATTGCCTGAACTCTGAGAACATGCAACATTGAATTTAGGAAAAAAGAAAATAAAAACTTCCATTAATGACTGCTAAATGTGAAACTTCATTCTATTTTTAGTTGCGTTTGTAGGAAAAAACAATCTGCTCTCCTTCGAACAATTTCAATGTTTTATAGCTTATTTACTTGATTGCCAAACGCAAAAAAATAATGTTGAGTTTAAATAGAAGTACGAAAAAAGCGAATGTTGTTGCACGAGTTTGTCGTGCTTTGATCTTTTCAAAGAACCAAAGCCAGCCAAAAATTGTCAAAAATTGATTGGATTCTCATTCTCCCCTATTTTTTTAATTCAACTCCAACTCCAGAAAACAAAAGATAGTTGCAGCGCTAGTACCCTAATTTCTGAACCTTTTTGGTACAACTATGAGAAACTTTTTGACACTAAAATGCTATTACAAAATTTTTTGCAATAATTATGTTAAAATGTTTTGTTTACAACAACTTTTTTGCCGTTTCTTTGATTCTCAAGGCCGCAATTTATTTATATCGTTTTTCATTGCAATGGCCAGTACAAAAATGTTTGCAAATCATTGTCACATCCCAATGTTTCAATTTTTCAGAAAAAGTAACCTCTCCAACAATTCTCCTTTTGATATCAATCTCTCAAATTTAGAAAACTACCTGCCAACTTTAACAAACAATCGTATTTTTAAATGAAGAAATTAAGCATTTGCGTAGGTTATATATAATATATGATTTAACTAATGCCAGGGTATTCATGGATGTGTTTTTAGATCACCATCAAAGTGAAACGACAGAATGGTAACCAAATCAGGATAAATAAAATTTGAGAACTTACAAAACAAAAAATAATGAAACCGAAAATAACAATTGATCTGGTCACACAATCAGTTTCTTTCAACATACCTAATTTGTTTAATCTCAAAACTTAGAAGTCAAACACCATCAAGTTTGGTCGATAAACATAAAATCGAACGCGCAAACTATTAACTAAAACCATATATTAAGAGCAGGACAATTGTGTACGCAACATAAAAAGACGTTCAGAAGAAAAAAACGGAAAGAAGACAAAAAACGTAGGTCAAACTCTTAAATCCCATTTCCTGGCTCCGTGAAAAGTATATAACTTTGCCTATCATTATTCGAAAATTAAAATAAAAACTGTCATACAAGAACCCTAAACTATTCAACATCAGAAACAGAACTCTTTTTATTAATTTAGCCTTTCGTATTTTTTGAGCTAAACCTTTTAAAAAATATGCAATAAGAAACAACCAAAATATTTGAAGAGCTATAATATAAGAAAGTAATGAAATGAAACTTTGAGCAGAAAAAAATTCATTAAAACAGAAATGACAGAATTCCTATGACAGAATTTGAATAAGAATGATTACTGATCCATTTTCTCTGCAATTGAGGCAGAAAAAATGCCTGAAAATGCCTGAAATCTGAGGACATGCAAAATTGAAACGAGGAAGAACGAAAATAAAAAAATTCCGTTAATGCCTGCTAAATTTATGTGAAACTTCTAACTTTAGTTGCTTTGTTATTAGCAAAAAATTAGAAAAAATTGCTCTCTTTTCATCAATTTCCAGGTTTTATTGCTCATTTATTTCATTACCAATTCACGGACAAAAATACAACTCGAATTAAACATTTTGTTTGAAAATATTTTCATAATTCTGTACGAAAAATAGCTAATGTTATTACACGAGTCTCTCATACTTTGATTTCTTCAAATAACAAAATGAAGCCAAAATTTGTCAAAAATTGTTTGTACTCTCATTTTCCCCCAATTTTTCATTTCAACTCCAACTCTAGAAAACAGAAGATTTAGTACTTTATTTTTTACACCTGATACCACAAGGGGAACTTTTGTGACACTGAATTGATACTAAAGATTTCTTGCAACAAATAAACGTTTGAATTTATGAAATTTTTTTGGTTACAACAACACTTTCGCTGTGTATTTGGCTCTCGATTCTGCTATTTTTGCATAGTTTTTTCTCGCAATGGCCCGTACAGAAACATTTTCAAATTATTGTAACAGCCCAATGCTTCAATTTTTCAAAAAAGTATCGTCTCGAACAATTTTCTGTCTGACGTTTGACATCAATCAGTCAATTTAAAAAAACAAAACCTGTCAATTTATACAAACAATCATATTTGGACATGAAGAAAATTAGCCTTTGGGTAGGTGCTTTGAACTATATGATTCAACTAAAACCAACATATTGATGGATGTATTTTCAGATCATCCTAAAAGTGAAACAACAGAATGATAACCAAATCAGGAAAAAAGACAAATTGAGAAATTACAAAACCAAAAAACCAGAACTAAAAATGATCTAGTTACACGTTCAAATTCAATTAACTTAACCCCACGAACTAATTGCTTCAATCTCAAAACCTAGAAGTCAAGCACCATCAAATTTGGTCTATAAAGATAAA
Source organism: Convolutriloba macropyga (assembly GCF_964194025.1). Lineage (NCBI taxonomy): Eukaryota > Metazoa > Xenacoelomorpha > Acoela > Convolutidae > Convolutriloba > Convolutriloba macropyga. The sequence continues at coordinate 18,360,484 of NC_134474.1, forward strand.
ATCGACCGTACAAATTATGAACTTATAAGAGAAGAATTGTGCACGCGACACAAAAACAAGTCAAAACGGAAAGACAAGGGAAAGAAGACAACGAACCTGAGTAAAACTCTTACACAACTTTATTACTAACTCCGTGAAGTGTGCATTTATTTGTCAATCATTATTTTGACAATTAATAAGAAAAAATTGTTATAGAAAAACTCTAAAGTTTTCAAAATCAAGAACTTTTTGTTAATTAGTCCTTCGTACTTTTTTTAGCTAAACCTATTAAAAGTATTCAATAAAAACAGACCAGAAGATTTGAAGAGCTATACTCTGAGAACGTAATGAAATTAACTTTGAGCAGAAAGACAAAGTGAAACTTCCCATGACAGAAACTTAGATAAGGTTGGTTACTGGTCTACATCCTCAACAATTGAGAGATTAATCAAAAATTGATATTCGCAGGCTATTATGATACTGATTATTTGTGACTGTAAACACCATTATCACTCTCAAAACTTCTCAATGCAATTGCTGATAGTGTACGCTTAAAAAATTGACTCCAGTGACATTATTTCTTAATAAAATTTGAAATAAGTTTTTAATTTTGTACTTAGAACTGAAAAATTGGGGTAAGCTTATAAATATTTATCAAAAGGATGGATTTTTCCCATACTGGAAAGCCAATTACAAAAATTGGTTTTGTAAAAAATTATTTTAATTCCCAACTAGCTGTTAGTTGCAAACTTTTTAGGTTCTCTAAAGTCAGTAGAAAACAAAAAAGCAAATTGTAATTCTTCGTAATTTGTATTTGCAAGCCTCTGAAAACAAAAGTGTCAACTTCAACTCTTCGCAGCAACATGGAAACACAACTCGTCAATTGCCCGTATTCAGATTAAAACCTAAAAACTCCACTAGAAAAATGTAATCAAATCAAACAGTTCCAAATGTATTACAGTCCAATATTGTTTTTTTGACAAATTAGCCCCCCTCCCCTATGGCTCTAAAAAGGCAATTTTCCTTTCTTAAAATTTTCCTTTCCGTCTTATTTTTCGATTTCGATTTGGAACTGTGCTTCAAGCTAGCTGAAAATGAGACTTATTACTTGGCTTGAGGTATCTAAAGCCTAGCAAAATCTCATATAGTGTTTTGGTATAGAAAAGAAATTGTACACGATTACAACAGTTTCTTTTTAAGAATTGCTCAGACAAAAAATTTAGCAATTACTCAGATGCTTGACTTATAAATAAGAATGCAATGCTCAAAAAACTATTCTTTGATTGGTTGTCGGAAGTAGAATTTAAAATATATATAATCTTTTCTAGCCTCAAACAATTTTGAATATACTTTTTATTGTGAACAATTAGCTAAAATGAAAGAAAAAATTATTTTATAGGGAGAATGAACTTAATAAACAAAATAATCATTATGCCTGAGCATATGCTCATTAAATTGAAAATTACGTGCGAAATTTTAAATTTCATGAGGTGAACAGTAAGAGAAATATAAAACATTAAACTTGATATAGCTAATCATATTTTTTGGTCTTTAATTTGGTTTCAATTGACTTTTACATGGAACACTTTACATGTGCTTCTTCAGCGTTGTATTTAGTAACGTTTTGAAGATGAGAGCTTTTAGAGACTCAGTAAGCAAAAGCATAACCCTCCAAGCGCTTAAAAACCTGTTTTCTCTTCTGGTAACTCTATCCGCCATCTCAACTTTTTGTTGTGCTCAGAAATGGTGGAAACAAGAGTGTAATTTCTTATCACTCCACCCTAAATTACACTCTTTGAAAAAAGTGTAAAAAAATGGAAAAAAGAGTGTAAAACCTGTATAATTTTATAAAATTACACTCTTACACTTTTTCCCAAAGAAATTGGAGTGAAAAACGCATTAAACCCTAATCCTTGCTAATTAGGGGTGGATTAAGGGTGAAATCTTGGCCCGGGAATGACTTTAATAAATATATTCTCATGAACAGCAAGATATTGATTGGAATAGAGCTAAGATTTGGAATTCATAATACTAATTAGAAATCTTGAAAAGACTTTCCGTGTTTTTGTGTGTGGTTTTGCAATCAAGATGAACAAAATTTAGATGATCTAATTTTTTACCTGATCAAACTGTTGAATACAAATTTCTGAAGAAAAACCCAAACTTAATAACAAATTTCCAATTACTTTTTGAAATATGTAATGAAGCCAGGTTATGCCCCAGTTGCCTGTACAATTTACACGAGAAAAAATTACATTTCTCAGCCTTCTCAGTATTTTTGTCTTGTCAATAGGCGAAAAAATTTTCTGTTCGAGAAAATCAATGCTTACATTTGAAGGCCCAACATGTCCGCGTAAAATAAAAAGTATTTAAATCCAAATTCGATTATTCTTCAGGAAAAATTACCTGTCTTTGGTAGTATTTCCGCTGAAAATAGAGAAAATAAAGAGAAAACTTATTCAAACTTTTACTTATTCAAAAAATTGAAAAATTATTTCACTTTACTGAAATTAAAAAACACCAACACGAATTCATTTACTGTGAAAATTGAGATTTTGTAATTTCAATTAAGGAACGAATATTTTCTGCTTTTTGCGCGCCTGAAAATCCATTTCAAATTGAATTACTCCTCACTTGAAATCTACTGGTGTTTTTCCACGTCTGTTTTTCATAAAATAATGAACTTTTTTCGTTTTTGTGATTTTTTCGAATTTGGCCTCATTATAATCAGTAGCTAATTATCATAACTTAATATGTTATCAAAAACATTTTAAAGCAAAGCACAATTTTCGAAAATACTATTAGACGTATTTTGAAGTTCTGCTGAAACAGACAGCCAATGTTAAACTCATCATAAAAGAGATCGAGCTCTAAATATTGCGAGAAAAACTTTTAGGTTCTGTTATTTGTTCAATTTCTACGTGCTTCTACGTTCAATTTCTATGAGTGCACTTTTGATGGACACGTCTGTGGGCACTTTGGATTAATTCATGTGCACTCATTAAAGCGATTTAAGATACACACAAAAATCAATAAGTTAACAGATTTGAAATACGGAAATTCAATCGATCATAAGATAATATTTTCAAAAATTGGCAAAACCCAACCCCTTTAACGAATATCAACGATAAACGCGCCTTAGAGCAGTTAGAGTGTGAGCTGATTCTACTGATGCAGAAAACTATTCAGCGCAAAATTTCAATTGAATTGATATTTAGAATGAGGAACCAATATTGTATAATAATATACAATTAACGAGAACTTCAATAAAATGGCTAACCTAACTTTTTTCAGTTAAAACCGTGTGTAAAAAAATCTTAATATGCCTGATTCTGGCAAAGATTAGATCAGAACGAATATGAAGAAAACTGTTGAAGAAAGCTTTATGGTTAAAGTTTAAAAAAATTGATTGTCAATGAGACAAAATTTTTTCTTCAAAAAATTGATATTTTAGTCCACGTTTCCTAAGCAAAAAGAACACAACTAGAACCGTAATAACTAGAAAAGAAAACATTTCATTTTTCACTGCTATTTAGAGCACTTTTTCAAAATTTGACAAAGTTTATTATGAATTTTTTTTTCAATAAAAGAATGAAAAATTTAGAAAACACAAAGGACCAACATTTCCGCGCCTGAAAATTTAGTGAATTCAGTGGAAAGATATGTGGAAAAAAAGATATACAAAACACAAACAGCGCTTGAAGCACAATGAGGTCACCATGCTTTCATGGAGCAATGATTCCGGTCAATTAGGCTGCGTCCTCAAAAAAGCCATCTATCGGGCGTCAGATATCAACAAGAAATTACAAAATTTGTTTTTTACATCCAAATTCAATTATTCTTCAGGAAAAATTACTTGTATATGGTAGTATTTCCGCTGAAAATGGAGCAAATAAAAAGAAAACTTGAAGAAATCTCGATGCTTAAAAATATTTAAAATTCAGTTGTTAATGAGAAAAAATTTTCGTTTCAACATTTATTCAATTGTTTTATTCATTCAAAAAAAGTGCAAAATTATTTCACGTTAGTTGAGTTGAAAAATGAAGTGATTTTTTTTTCTTTTTAAAATTTGACATTTTAGTCCACGTTTCCTTAGCAAAAAGAACACTACTAGAATTTTAAACCTTTTTGATCGCTGTTTTGATGAAACAATTTTTTTTTCATAGCCATATGCAGAAATATTTCAAAATTTGACAAAATTTACGGTGATTTTTTTTCAATTAAGGAACACAATGGTCAAGATTTCCGCGTCTGAAAATTTAGTGGATTCAGTGGAAAGATAGTATGTAAAAAAAGAAAAAAATCGAAAAAACAATCAATACTTAGAGCACAATGAGACCATCATGTTTTCATCGAGCAATGATTCACCTGAAAAAAAAATCTGGTAATTTAAGGGGCGCCCTCTAAAAACCCATCTATCTATCGTCAGATATCAACAAGAACTAAAAAAGTAAAAACTATTAATATCCAAATTCGATTATTCTTCGGAAAAATTGCCTGCCTTTGGTAGTTTTTCCGCTGAAAATAGAGCAAATAAAAAGAAAACTTGAAGAAATGTCCCAGCAATATACAAAATTTTTTCAAATTTTGACAATGTTTATTGTGAAAAGTTTTTTCAATTAAGAAATGAAAACATTTTAGAATTACGGAACACAAAGGCCCAACATTTCCGCTCCTGAAAATGCGATTTTTTAAATTCAATCCTCATGGGAACTCTTCGGGCGTTTTGCCATAAATATTAACTTTCCAAAAAAATTAACTTTTTTGTTGTGCATTTTTTTTGTATTCCTCAAATTACCTCATCATAATCAGTAGCTAACTGTCATAGCTATCGTATCTTAATAAGTTTCCGAAATTTTCTTTCAAAAGCAAAATACATTATTCCAAAGTGCTATCTGACGTATTGTGAAGTTCTTCCGAATCAGACAGTCAAACTTAAACTCATCATAAAAGAGATCGAACTCCAAATATCGCCAAAAAACTCGAGGTAATTTTTTGTTCATTTTCTACCTGCTTCGGACATTTTGTTTTGTCTCTCCAGTGTCAGATGTGATAAATTGGTATCACTCCTTTACTTGATTATTATTCATTACCACAGCAGGTAGCAAGAAAAAAATTTTAAGAAGCATTTATTCGTTGCTCATCTTGTTTGCTGCTTCTATCTTTTGCCTTCCTTAGCACTTTATGTTACCTCATCACTTGGTTTTATGAATCACCTAATTTGGACGTTTTTTGGTGTGACAGCACCTAGCAAGTTTCTCTAAATTATCATATTATCCTTTGGAGTCCTGCTTTGCATTGTTCAGCGGCTGTTTTTGCACTGCAACTGATCTCCTGTTTTTGCAACTGCAACTGATTTCAATCATGAAATGGTGTGTCCTTCAGTAGTGTTAAATTAATCAATTGACCAATCGAATCCAACTGAAATTACCCTTTGAAAATTGCGAAAGTATTTCACGTTTCCTGAAAAACACCACTAGAAGTTCAAAACTTAAGGATCGTTGTTTTGACGAAAATTTTACCATTCCTAACATAATAAACGATATTTTAAAAAAAAATGACAAAATGTTGTGAACATTGTGAAATTTTATTTCAATTAAGGAATGAAAGACTGTTAAGGTTATTGAACACAAAAGCAAAATTTTTGCGCGACTGAAAGTCCATTTTGAATTAGTTTTCACCTCACTGGAACTCCTCAAGCGATTTGCCACAACTAATTTTCAAAAATTATTGAATTTTTTTCTCGTTTTATGCAAATTTTTGAAATTTGCCCCGTTATAATCAATTGCTACCTTTCATATTTTGTCATATCTTAGTATGTATTTCATACAAAAAAAATTTTTGAAGCAAAATACCGGCTACCAAACTACTATAAGACGTATTTCAAAGTTCGACCGAATCATACAGTTAATTTTCAAGTCATCATAAGAGATTGAACTCTAAATATTGCGAAAAGAACTGTCCAGTTAATGCTATTTGTTCGATTTCTACGAGCGCGTTTAAAATGCGTTCAATTGCTACTCATTGAAGACATAAACGTTTATTTTCACGAAAAACCATAATGCTCAAATTGCCGAAGATTCAGTTTTCTTATTTCTGTTTGCTTTTAAGTTATTTTTTTTGCTATTTGTCGCCAGTATAGGCACTTTAGATGAACCGGTGCGCACTCATTTGGGCAATTAAAAATATACATGCAAAAAAATCAAACGATAATATAACCGATAGTAGTAATAGAGTGAGTGATAGTCCCCGGGGGGGTGAGGACCCCCATGTATTAAGATAGGGTAATTGTATTTTTCGGGATTTGGGTCCTCCCTAATGTATTAAGATAGGGAATGAATTAGCATGTATTAAGATTAGGCATAGCGGTCTTAATGTATTAAGATAGGTTGCATGTATTAAGATTAGGAATAGAATCTCCATGTATTAAGATTAGGAATAGAATCTCCATGTATTAAGATTGGGTATAGCCGCCATGTATTAAGATTAGTTATAGCCGCCGACATGTATTAAGATTAGTTATAGCCGCCGACATGTATTAAGATTAGTAATAGCCGCCGACATGTATTGAGATTAGTTATAGCCGCGGACATGTATTGATTAGGTGCCGCCATGTATTAAGATAGGGTATAGGTTTTGTGTATGTATTTGTGCATGTACATATGCTAGTAGTATAGTCGGTGCAAATGTGGGGGGTAGGTTCGCAGACGCTCCTGATTGGCTGAAATTTTGAGGGGAAAATATCAATGTTTGTGCAGTTATTAAGTGATTACGTGAGAACAATAGAATTGGCGTGGGTAATTAATTGCTGTAATTATGTGAGGGGCAATTATGTGACATGTTGAATTTTTGTTTACAAATTTCAGGTCATATTAAAATGTGAAATTAATTGGCGTGGGTTTTCAATTACCCTAGTTATCTGAGGGGTAATTATGTGACATGTTGAATTTTTGTTTACAAATTTTAGGTCAATTGCAAAGATTGTTCCCCTAATTGTTTGAATCAATTGTGTAACAAATGTCTTTTGCGCGCTCATTAATTGGAAAAAGTCAAGATAGCAAGAGGTAGTTTTGATCTACCGTCCTCTGGGTTATGGGCCCAGCGCGCTCCCACTGCGCCATCTTGCTAATTACATGCATATATGCATTATTTTTTGTACATTATTTGAAAAAAGATGTTAAATAAAAGAAAAAAATGAATTAAAATAGTATAAAATGACAGACACAGTACAAATTATGAGCATCAAAATACAAAATCACTTGATATTTTACATTAAATTGGTATAAAGTTTAAAGCATAATTATAAAAATTGACAAAGACAAAATAATAAAAAGATCACATGTTAGAGAATAATAAAAGTTATTATAAAAGCTCTACAATTTGAGGGGTTCGGTATGGATACCGTCAGCTAGAACTACTCGCTTGGGATAGAAATAGGATAACCCTTTCTTTGTCTGTTCATATGTAGCAACACAATGATTTATTGTTCTGAAACCTCTATTTGTCGAAGTAAGGTTGATAATTTCATCCATCACTCGACGATATTTTTCCATTGGTCCATCTCCAGTCTCTTCCAGAGTTCTTTTGTTCAGACCTTTGCTACTGAATTTGTACTTGTCCGACTTAGCATCGTAGCAACAATAGGTTTTACTGCAGAGACAAATCATTTCGGTGCATCTGAATTCTTCCTTGAAAAGACCTGGTTCCCGTTTATCATGCTCCTTATGTTTAGAACAACATGTTCTAGGGAAAAAGTTTTGTGAGGCATCTGCTCTGAAGGAATCATCACAGTCCTTTTCTCGCAAAGTCTCCCATTCTTCCTTTTTAGCAGGTCGAATACAATCATACAAGTTCTCGTGCGCTAGCGCTAAATAAAGAGAATCTGTATCCATCTCTAACTCTTCGAATTTATCCACATCGCAAAATCTGTCAAAGAAGTTATAGTAGAGCTCCAACATACGTAATTTTGCGTACTGAAGTATGAAGAAACCAACTATTATAGGTTCTCGATGCTCAATTTTCGATTTCGCAAGCTCAACTTCGTAAATTTCTTTTAACACATTGTTCAGACGCTTAAACATTTTCCCATTGATTGCTTTGTGCGTCTTCTCATCATTCAAGTACTTGGTCTCTGTGTGTCTACTTCTGTCCATAATTTGATACCCATAAGAGCTGTTACCCAACAATTTCATTGTCTCAGCCACAACGCTAGAGTCAGGATTTTCATCACCCGCTCTTCTAGCATCTACCACTGACTGTACAAATTTGTTGAAGCATTTTTTGGGGGTGTATTGTACAAATCTATAAATCTTTGTACATTTCAGACCAAGACTGAGATAAAAGTTGAGCAAAGGTGTAATGATTGTCCCATTTTCCAACTTGAAGCTCGAAATCAACATTCGTTGAGGTTGTTTGAGTAGGTTGTTTTCAATTGCATACTCTCTCATATATTCTCCAATATCAGCTCGACTGACATTAAAGTTCTTAAAAATAGGAGGAAAATTAGAGAACTTGTACTTTAATCCGTCTGGAACTTCGAGATCGCACTGTACATATCCAAACATTTTCCCATCTCTTATTTTCGCTAAAAGAGACTCTTGCTTCATAGGTAGTTTGAAGGGAAAGTTCTTCCTCACGTGATTTCTAACATCTTCCTCTTCTTTAACACGTTCCCACCATTTACACTCCCAGACTTCAACAATATTGTATCCTTTGTTTCTCAAATAGTCTCTTCTCAATTCATCATGTTCTCTTTTTCTGATTCCTCTCTGCATTTCCTCCTCCGAGAGGCTTGCTCGATCTTCTTGGCATGGGCAAAAATGGAAATAACAACCCATTGCTTCAAATACTGTGTCACAATGAGCACAAAAACCGTCCACGCTAAAACAGTCAATCTTTTTCTGTTTCCCGGTCGTATAATAGCTTTCAATTATGCATTTCGGGCGTTGTGATTGGAGATAAGACATGACCATGTTCTCAAATGTTCGAAATTTATTGGTTCGAGCTTTGAACTTTTGAGAATTTGTGTCGAGTTCCCACCGTGTGTAAATTCCTGTTGGCGTTTCTTGACACATTGAAAAAGGGTAGAGTTGACTAGCATCAATACCCACGATAGATTTACAAATATTTTCTGAATTCCTGATAAAGGTTTGATCGACTACTGCCTTTCTTGTGAACACAATAGAAGGTCCACCAGTCATGTCCTCGCGTATTTTATCATGTAAATCCTTGTCACTTTCAACAAATGGGAAGAATTTGTGGTTTGTTGACTGGTGAAGACAAATGTTTGCTAAATTGGGAAGTGTACATCCGAGTTTTAACATGTCGATTCCTTTGTTGTGATAAAATTTCATCATTTTTTGCATTGCTTCTAGTGTTGGAACAACATCCTTGTTGTTGTACCGCTTGACAAAATCTCTAAATGTAGACATTTGCTCTTCATCCCAAATCACTTTCAAGTAATTGTAGTTATCGACTCCAGATGGAGGAACTTCTTTCAGTCTCAATTTTTTCAGAGCTTCTTGTTGAGATAGTCCACTGTTCAGCAACTTAGTAAAGTCAGTGAATTCTTTCTCCAAAGGGTTGTGATCCTTCAGCTTACTGAAGAAACATTCAAAGGGGGGTAGAAAAGGTGCGTCAATTTTATTTGGAGAATCGAACCATTCATATGGGAAGAAACCTTTAGTCTCGCTGGTCTTGTAAGCTTTGAGGAATGAATCGAGAGATGTAGCTCCTCCAAGGAAATTTAGAATGTCAAGGAACTGCACGTCACCGAACTTGAAGGAAACAAAATGATTTGCCTTTTTGATAACTGTAGGTTGAATATCCCGTTCATGAATGAGATAAGGTAGAAGGTAGGATTTGATGAGATTCAAATCGTACTTTCCACTGTTGAATCCAAATACAGGTAATGTGTTGATATAACGCTCAAAGTGTTGTTGCAAGTCCAAAAGTTGATTTTTCTGCATTTGTAGGAACTGAGTAGACATATCAGCTTCCTCCTCCTCCTCAATACACTCATCTTCAAAATCAAATGCAGGATTTGTTCGACCTTTCCTTTCGATCAATTTTTCAAAGATGGCTTTGACTCGACTATTGATTATCTCTTGAATTGATGCGAATTTTGCTTGCATTTCGGTTTTACTCTTGTTAGCTAACTCCTCAAGAGCTTCGACAAAAGAAACAATCAGGTTCTTAGGGTCTTTGTCGCAAAGAAACACAGGTTCTTCAATCAAGTTGGAGGAAATGGAGACAGATATTGGTTCATGTTTTCCAATCCAAGTAGTTGTATTTGTATCTTTTAGCTCTTCAGTGGGAACGCAGATAGATTCAAAGTCAAAAATAGCCAAGTTTTTGAACAGTTTTTGATCATCATTGTAAGAAATTCCGAATGCATCGAGTTTATCAAACAAGGTTTCTCGCAGAGCATACACACTCTTTGGATAAATATGCTGTACTCTGTCTTTGCAGGATTTTACATGACGGTTGAAATTACTTACGTACTTTATAAATGTATCGCAACTGGGGCAACGGAATCGTTTAAAGAATGTGTTAAAATCATCCACGTAGCATATATGGTTGTTGTATCGCAGTAAATTAATGTTCTTTTCGTACATTTGAACAATTCTTCTTGCAAGTTCTCCAACGAATTCTCCTTCTTCTATATCAATATCATATATAAAGATGTTATGCTTTATCGCATTTTCAACAAACACGAGATGATCGATTGATACTCCCCTAAAGTTGATTGCATCATGTCCGGATTCATGAAGAAAGGCACTAAACAAGTTTGCTGCATTCGTTTCCAACTCAGATGATCCGTACAAGTGAACAGCTATAGCTCTGAACAGGCAAAGATAATCTTTGTAGGTCTCGCCGTAACCATTCGATACAAGACAATTCACATCTGGTCGTCTAAGTAACTGTTCAGGAAGAACAGCATCGATACATCCCATTGGAATATTTTTTAGGAGAGCGCAAAATATTGTTACGTTAGTAGTCAAAGCAAATCGCCACTTTGTATTTTCCCTCTCCTGTGCGCACGTCTCCACTAGATCCATTTTCTCTACTCTGTCTTGAAGAGAGACCAAGTCACCTTTTGAGCAGAGCAAATGAGATTTTTCAAAGAAAGTGTTGTTCTCATGCGCATAAAAGTATCGATACTCATCTGTGTCCACCTTGCGCAGGATAAAACCAAGAGCTAGATTCACTTTGGCAGCACAATTTAATTTTTCGAAAACTTCTTTTAATTTCTCGTTGATCTCATTGGGATCGAGCTTGGACAACTTGAAGTTGAACACTCGATGTCTCCCATTCTCCATTTCCGTATCATCAAAAAAGTGCTGGCAAGCACTAAGTTCCTGCTGCAATTGCTCGTTGTTCTGGTCTATCTCCTCTGATTCTAGGACTTCTTTGAGCTTTTCACTCGATTTGGTCCCAACTTTTGTCGAAGTTCCATGCTTTCTCCTCTTGTGTTGTTGAAGAGAATAAAAACTTGGGAACTCTTCCAAGCACAGAGTACACACAGTACTAAGCTTAACATCTTTTGGGGCATGATGCTTGGCAAGGTGATAATTCAAGTCTTCCTTCTTCTGAGTATAGTAATTGGGACATTTGGGACATGATAAAGTCCCACTATCACAAGACTGTTTGTGTCTTGCCATATTTTTCTTCACCACCATTTTTTCGCACTTTGTGCATTTCACTGGGAGATTTCTATCGAGAGCAGGCATTGTTATGTTAGTTCAATTTGAATTGAGTAAAATTCAGGTAAATTGCGAAGCAACTGAATCTGAAAAACAGAAAGTATAATGATTTAAAGCTGCTATGTAACTTTGAGGTACTCGATGATGACTCATCCCTTCCATATATGGAAATGACGTCATTTCTATTTTTAGATTCAGGCGTCATGTCAGAACATTCTAGAAGATTGATATGATTCTAATTGTAACAGTTCTGCAAATAATTAACTAGCTTTCAGTTTAAATGTACAAATTCATTCCGTGGCAAAAAATTCGAACTTAACATTTTTTTTCTCATTTTCTTCTCACTCTTATTTGTTAAACTTTACTTGAATTTTTCCATTCAGATTATTTCTCCAAAGAAATTACAACAAGAAAACTAGTCTTTAAAAATTCACAATTGTTACAGTATTCTGTATAGATTTAGTCCAAAATTTTGTATCTCAAATATTGATAAAATTTACTGCCTGAGATCAATTTTAGATTTACTGAAAATAGAAAATAGTGAATGAATGTGCTTCCAACACAACAAGAGAGAGATCAAGAAAAAATTTCCATCTACTATTGAAGAACAAGTTTACGTTGTACAACTTAATGTTGTTGTAATAGAACCTCCCACCCAATCAGACTTCAGCTTTAGAAATCTAATTCTCAAGATAAACGATTTCATTTTATGCATTGCTTTTTCTATTTTAATTTTCTTTTATATTAACAGAGTTTTACTTGATACCGTATTCATTTGTGAAAAATGTTGATCAAAAATCACTTACAACTTTTGGAAAAAATTTACAAAAGAAAGGAAGGAATCGCTGATGCTTACAGAGTAGACGAAATTGATGTTGACTCTTATTTCTTTTACAATTTTTTGGACGTTTTTACTCAAAACAACAGAATTATCCGATTTAGTAAAGGATTTGAATATGCAACCTTTTCTATAAAAAAATTCGAGTATGATGACTACATAACAAAACAATCTTTCGATTTATCGTCAGAACTACACATCAACAAGTATGAAATGCTCTTCATTTTGAATTATGTCCCAGAGATAATGGAACAGTACAGAAATTTGTCTCAATCTAATTATATCCCAATTCCTGAACCAGTAACAATTACTTCATCTCTGCAGAGTGCGCTGTTCTTTCATTATTACAAGGACTACAATGCAGAGGGGGTAAGACTACGATTTGGAATACGACTCCCCAACATTTATATACAAAAATTTAGTTCCAAATTTGGAACATTTTCCGAGATCGATTTGAGATTTAACGAGATGGAGAGAATTTATCAAAGCTTGACTTTTTTGATCAATTACGTCAACTCATTTCCTCTAACTTATCCATCTTTGGCTGTTAACTAGGATAACACGTGTAAAAAGTACCTTTTTTGGCCACTATTCAGTTTTGAGCTTACGGGTTTCGGATAGTAATGTTAGATTTTCTATGAGTTGATTCCTTCTTTGGTAACTTTACAACTGAGACATTTCCTTTTCTGGAAAATAACGTCACTTTTTCTGCTAAACTTTACCCTTTTTGGAAACTTTGTTCTCATTGGTTGGAGTTTAGTATAAATAGAGCTGAAAAATTCTCCCGGCATCACTTGCTTTCTATTCTCTAAAATCAACATCACCTCTGTCTCAACTACTATAAACTCTCATCTAATCTCACCTCATTGAGAAATGGAATTTACAGTGCAGAACAACAGCCTTCTCTACTCAGTTTCTTTCACAGAGGAGACTGCTCGGATCAGCATCAGAGACCTGTCGAATGGTCTCTACGAGTCAATTCTAAACCTGCCTATCACAGTGTGGCACATTATTGAGCACCAGCGACAACAGTTTGACACATATCATCAGGGACAGGTTCCAATCACGGAGAATCAGCTTGGAACTCACGCAATGGGTCACGAAGTTGCTGTGATCAGTGGGCATCACTACCCTCACGTTAACGGAACAGATTTTCCCGACAACTACGTTGCTGGAAGCATTCAGTACACATTTCCATGGGAGGAAGGACAGATTCCCAACAACTGGTTCAATACACCCGAGACAAGTCAAGTATCCAGTCCAGAACCGCAAAACAGCCTTCTCCAGATAGTGAGCAATGCTGGTAGCAGTGAACAAAGCGAATTGAGTGTTGATACTAGCACCACGTGGTCATTTAATGATCTGGAAAACTTCGATCCAGCTCAATATTATGGTTCGACTGATATGTCAACTACACCGTCAATGACAACCCCCTCCATAGAGGACGGAACAGCTCACAACCCCATTGTGCTGACTGATGAGGCTCCGATAACTCCCATCAGTGTTCGACCTACCGAACCGCCAGCAATTGTTGAAAGAGTCCGTCCATTTGGCAATGAAATTCAAAACTTGCCAGATCACGTTGTGAGAACTCTTTTTGAATAAGTTTGATATTGTATATTTTATACTTGAATTCTTTGTGATGTATTTATACTTTTGTTTTAATTCATTTCTTTTTAAGTTGAACTTTTTCTTTACTACAAACACTATGCAAGCTATGTTGAAAAAAAAACACAGCAATTTTTTTCTGTCCAAATTTTAGGAACACTTTGATAAAAATTCTGTTTCTTAACAAAAGCGATCGTTTAAAAATTGATTTTTAAGAAAAAAACTAAATTACTTTTTCGATTTTTAATAAAAATCTTTGTTTTAAAAATTGATATTTATTGAAACAAAACAAGTTCGAAAGTTGTCATTTTAAAATGTAAAGAAAATTTCTTTTATTTGCGCAAAATCATACCGTAAAAGGAAGAAAAATGAAAATTTTTTGCGTTTTTAAATGACAGTTTATGAAAATTTTTTCGACATTCAGGAAAACTTTTTCAATTCAAAACTCGATATTAAACAGAAATTCTTGAAAAAGTTTTCGATTTTTAGGAGAAAAGTTTGAAAATTTTTTCGATATTTAATAAAAAAGTTGTTTGAATTTTCGATTTTTAAGAAAAGTTTTTGAAAAATTGATTTTTAACATAAGTTAATTTAAATTATAAAGGTAAATACAAATCACAAGCAAGAAATTATATACTTTATTTTCTAATTTCAAGATACAAAAGAGGATTATCAATTATGCCATGTCCATCTAACAAACAATCAACAATCTTTATAAGTTCACTCTCATACTTTGAATTTCTAAGGGAATGCACCCTATCTAGAAAAGATGATCCAAGGGTTTGAGTACTCGCATTTCTTTGCTCAGCGCGTAGAAGGTGACGCTTGAACTTCTTTCTACTCAATCGTTTTTTGGAGATACTGGGCACTTTTTCCACGTACTTATTCTCCAATTTGTGCTCTACCGCTCTGGTTAACTGAGTAAAGACCACTCCTGACTCTTCTATAATGGAACCAAAGAACTGATGTTTATAGAGTGTGTACAAGCAATCAACTGTTTGATAAACATAAGACAAATTTTCCATTTTCTCTAGTATCTCTTTCACTGAGGATGAAATGAGAATAATGTGGTAGTGACAGGTCTTTAATGGACAAAAGTTGTCATTATGAGTAGCAACGGAGTATTTTTTAGTGAGTAGATAAGGTTTATACTCCTTAACTGATACAGAAATGAATAATGTCTTGTCATTATAATCTCTGTAAAATTGAGGTAAAACCTGACACATTATTGCTGCCATTTCTATATCGGGATAACACTATAGAACCTATATATGGAAACAAGAATTACGGTAACGTAATTTCTATTTTTAGAGATAACAAGTTCTGTTTCCATAAAAACCCATTTTCGAAATGATACAGTTCAAGAAACAGAAGGCTAAAAAAATTCGTTGTTATACTTGTTCAAAATATTTCAAGCACTATTTTTCTTTAATGCAACACAGACGAGCTAAACACCAGGATCCGTTTGAAATTCTGGTTAAAAAATTTGCGAACCTCAAGATTTCCGAATAGATTACCCTATAAGGAAATAACGTCATTTAGCATACCTTTTATGGGTATACATGACGTCATTACCATAAAAGGAAATTTTAAGTTATTGAGAGGAATTGCGTACAAATACATCATTTATTTTCTCTTTCACTCTAAGCTCAAGTTGTTGAAATGTCTCTCTCTAAAGTATCACCTTTTCTTTCGAGTGCTCCTTCAATGTACACTTAATCCTCACCAAAACCAGGGACTGATTCGGTTCCTTTTTATATGGACTTTGGTTCCAATTCAAAAAGATTTGGGAGATTTACTATGTCCCAGATTTCAAGAAACGGACAACTTTATACTGAACCAACCTTCCAAGTCTTTAGAAAAGACAATTCTGGAACTTTTGAAAAGTACCAGCAACTGCGAATTGGAGACTATGAGTTTAAGAAATTCTGCTTCCTCAAGGAGGATCTTCTCAATGGAGAACTGGAGATGAGAGAAAACCAAACCCAATTCGACAAAAACATAGGAATGGAACACGTGCTGGAACAGTGTCACAAAGTGAGAGAGATTAGCATTGGACGAAATCGCAGACTCTATGTTACTTTCCTCCAATACATCAAGGACAACCCGGCTTCAACTTATGTACAAATTCGACTTTTTAGTCGAAAGGAGAACAACGAGTTCAAACAAGTGACTTATGTCAGCTACTCTCTGGATGAATTGAAGGAGTTGATACAAAATCTGAAGGACTTTTCTAATATTCAACAATGTACATTTCAATAAATGTGTAATTTTATAATGTATTTGTCTTTTTAATTCATACTATTTGAATCATTTTTCTTTTTTTTCAAACTGAAAATGAGTTGGAATATTGGTTCCTCCAGAAATATTTTTCTGAGTCTAAGAAATAAATCTAAAGTATTCCACGTTAGACTTCACTACGAACTAAAAAAGTCTTCTTATACAGTTCTTGAAGCTCTAAATTTTCCCAAAATTGATAAACTTGACAGTGAGTCCAATTTCTCAGAACTAAAGTGGGTTATTCATAACGGATTACGACGCACTACTTTAATATATCAATCTGATAAACACGAAATTTCCATTTCACAACATCGTTGTAACGGAGTTCAATGGAGTTTTTTGACAAAAATTGAACTAAAAAAGGAGGAATACAAAAAATTATTGGAACATCTTCCTGACCTCCTTTCTTATGTAGAGACTTTCAAAAAGACCAGTATCACTTTAGATAAATAAAGAAAACAATTGATGGATATTGTCACACTTCTAAACATTTTTAATTGTTACAGTAGTATTTTTCCAATGTTTCCCAACAACGAAAAACGAAAAAACTGTTTCCTGGCTGCATGTAAAATTTGGGATCAAAACATTAATTTGGAGGAAATTGACCAAAACTTCCCCCACGGAGGACTTATTGGATACGGTAATTCAATTCTGGACTTTTTCCTAGCAAGATCGAAAGTGTTTCGTTTACATGCAATTTTACACGATTCTGCTGGAGCGGTTAAAGCAACTACAAACCAAGGACCGGGTTATTGTTACATGTTACCTCAATTTCCGAGCTCATGTCTCTTGGGTCACATTACTGGTCTGTTCTTTTGTATCTTTATAAAAATTTGTCATCCACGTATTTTCAAAATGCTAGACTGTTGATCATTTTTTGAAAAATCATCCCAGAAGAAAGAATGCCTCTCGTTGTACTAGACATTGAATGCTTAGAAGGAAAAATTATCAAAGAGTTGGGAATCTTTAAGGACGGAATTGTACTTGGATACAGTTTTCTCCCACCTAAAGACTACAAGCCGACTTTTCAAGCAAAATGGAATACAAAAAATATGCACGGTAAAAATTGGAACCATGGAAAGCTTGATTATTCTGAGTTGGCTTTTATTATACATCAACATTGCTCACCAACAACAGAGTACTTTGCTAAAGGACTTGAAAAATGCAAAATTTTATCACCCTACTTGTGTAAGGATGTGGAAAATCTTGATGATCTTGGTTGTCCGAAGGCTTCCAAACTATTAGAAAACAAGGATGTTGAATGGAATTGCAGCAACTACCCCTATCGACACAAGAAGACTTCATTGTGCAGAAAAGAAGGCTTACGTTTATGGGATATGGACTTTAAATTTTTTTGATAATATTTAATGTTTGTATTTGTGATTGTAATTTATCATTTTTATTTGTAATTTTTTTTCCTCTGAAATTAGTATAAGAGAATGAGTTGGTCAAAAAATATCTACAAATACTGTGTTCCCATACTTTATTATTCTTTCATAGTCTTGCTCCTAACTTTGGTACTTTTTTCAATTTTGATGCTTTTTCTCACTGATTCATCTGAGGGAACAATAATTTGGTTGTGTGTTATGTTTAGTTCACTTATCTTTTTATTAATTTTTGGCATTTTTTTCGTTGTTTACGTTTCAATTCAGTTGCACAGTTCCTTTATCCCTAGGGAAGAAGATAGCGTATAAATGACTGATCACACTGATAAGGGGCTTCAATTAGGTAATTTTGTCTTTGATGACAATAATCAAGAACGTCAATCTTGGAAATGTTTTGGACAGACGTGTAACCGGTCTTTAGTAGTTTTTTTGTCCCAGTTCTTTGTCATACTATTGATTTTAGCTTGTTGTATCGTAAGAATTACATTAGCTGAGACTTGTGAGGAGACAACAGTTTGGATCGCCATTTTGTCGAGTACAGTTGGATATATTTTACCTTCTCCAAAATTATGAACAAAATAATTTCCACGAAGGAACGAGTTTTTATTTCATTGGTTGGACCAAGTGGATCTGGGAAATCCCAACTCATCCGTGATTGGTTAGTTTTTGGAACTTTTCAACCAGAATTTGACAAAATTTACTATTTTTATCAACACTATCAATCTCTTTACGGACTAATGTCAAAAAATATAAAACACATTGAGTTCGTTCAAGGTGTTGATTTTGAGTTGATACAAAATTTACCTAATAATGGAACAAAGTATTTACTTATTTTTGATGACTCTTGTGAAGAAATTTCTAGTTCTAAAGAATTTGTAAAAATAGCAACTGCTGGTAGACATAAAGGTTTAAGTACAGTGTACATAAAGCACAATCTCTTTCATCAAAGTCGACTAGGAAGGGATATTGAACTACAGAACACCCATATTGTTTTATTCAAATCACCCAGAGACGTCTTACAAATAAACACGCTCAGTCAACAGTTGGGATTGGGATCTCAACTAAAAGACTGGTATACCACAGCAACTTCAGTTCCCTATGGTCATTTACTTATTGACTTGACTCCAAAAACAGTCGACTCTCTGAGATACTGTACTAACAGTGGTTCAACACCATCTTTATTTTTCCTACCTCAAAGCAAGCAACAGATTACATTTTTGAACGATGAGCACACAACATCTCTCTACTCTGATCGCGTTCCAGAAATATTCCCAGAGCTTCAAAATAACTTTTCTCAAAAATTGTCCCAAAGACTTTATCCAGTTTCTAAACGAGTGCATAGTAAACCTTCTAAGAGGAGAGCTAAAAGAAATTCAAAAACAAGAAGTTTTAAAGTTCAGAGAAGAAATTCATCTTCTTATTTTAAAAAGAACAAGCCTCAGTAAAAGAAGACAGATTCTGAGTTCCAAAAAAGGTATCAGTCTTATATCAATTTTAACTCCGTCAATCATTAATCGTCTCTCTTGAAATGGATCAGTTTGTTTTGATTCCTCAACAACTTTATGATCAAAAAATCAGGTTATCACCTCAAAAATTGGACAAATATAACGAAAAACAGGATTCGGTTCCAAAAAATTTGGAAACTGTTTATAGAAAAGTTAACGCTAAAACAAAGTCTTCTAGCAACGAATCACTTATCAATGAAATTTTAAATTCACCTCGCATTAAACTATCCCTATCTGACTCCATTTTGTTAGACGGAAGAGATACAAACGTTGCATTTGTCGATTTTGTATACGCTCTGAAGAAGAAAAACGTTGAATGTCCCGATATTTATTACACAATTCTTGACGCAATCGGCATAAATCCACATAAAATTTTAAACAAAGATGCCAAAAGCAAAGAACGAGGAAGCTGGATCCCTTTCCAAATCTGAAAAAGCCAAGCTACAGAGGTTGTACAGGGAAGGAAAAGCCGCATATGGTTCAATTCAAAACCTTCAGAAAGCTAGTGGGTTGTCAAAGAAGAAGGTTACTGATTTTTTATACAGAAAGAATTCTTACACTAAGTTTAGACGAGCAATTCGACATTTCAAAAGATTACCTGCTTTTGCAAAACGTATCAATGAGATTTGGTGCCTTGATTTGGCTTTTATGGATAAACTGTCTGAATTTAATAACGGTGTGAAATACTTATTGATATGTGTTGACGTCTTTTCTCGCCTGGTCCGTGTTCAATCAATGAAGTCAAAATATGCCTCTGATGCTGTAGCTGCCTTTAAAAAAATGTTAAGGAAGAACACTAAACCTGATAGAGTTTGGGTTGATCAAGGTACTGAGTTCGGGGGAGAATTCAAAAATTTTTGCAAGAGTAAAAACATCAAAATCTACTCTACAAGAAGTGAAAGAAAAGCTGCTGTAGCAGAAAGAGCAATTAGATCTTTAAAAAACATTATTTATCGCTACATGGAGGAAAACGGCGATAAATACGTTCACAAAATGGATAGTTTTGTTAACACTATGAATACAAGAGTTAACAGATCTATAGGTAAATCACCCAAAAACGTTAAAAATTCAGATTTTTTGTCAATTTTTTACAAAAACCCTATTATTGAGTACAAAAAACCACGCTTTAGAATTGAAGACAAAGTTCGAATATCCAAGTACGATATCCCATTTAGAAAAGGTTACAAGTCTCAATTCACAAGTGAAATTTTTGAAATTGTTAAAATTGGGACTTTAAAACCACCAACCTATAACCTTCATGGAGAACAAGGTGATGAAATTCTAGGCAAATTTTATGAACAAGAGCTTGCAAAGTGTATCATTTAGATATGAATTCTTTTACTGTAGAGTTGGTTTCGAATGCTTCCTTTGATTGTTATCCAAATAATACATTAAGTTCTTTTACAAACTTTCTTCCGGAACAAATTAATCTCGAAGGAGAATGGGAGGTTGCAATTACAGAACTATCTTATCCTTCCTTGTACCAAAACATCACGGAAGGGAAATTTTTCTATCTAGATGAAGCAACACCGAATACAAAACCATCAGACTATTACACACTTGATCCAGGTCTATATCCTTCGATCTCTGATATTGTAAACGAAATGAACAAAAAAGTTCAAGAACGAGAAAAGTATGAAAAAACACCAATCAGATTACACGTTAACAAAATTACACAGCGAATTTCTTTGAGTCTTCCCAATGAGAATTCTTTACTTGTTATATTTAGTGCTGATCTTTGTCATGTCTTTGGATGTGAAGAAGCTGTTTATGGGATGGGTGTTTTCATGAGTGGTGCTGGTCCACATTTTCCCAAGTTTCCTTATGACATTGTACGAATACATACATTGATGATATATAGTGATATTGTTGAATACAACATTGTGGGTGATACAAAAGCTGCTCTTTTACGATGCATTCCTTTTATATCAAAGGTTAAGAATGGAGACATCATCTCAACTGGCCAATACATGAATTATCAAAATTTTCCAAACCTACAGTTTAAAAAAATTCTGAAAAATTCATTCCACAGCATAAAATTAGAGCTCCGAGACTCTTATGGTGAAAAAGTACCTTTCAACTCTGTTGGAGTAACTAGAGCAGTACTAATGTTTAGAAAAACTTCTGAAAATCATTTTTAGAATTAAGACTGTAAAAAATGGTTGCTGATAGTGATTTACCGTATTTTCGCGGATATGCCAGACAAAGGGGTAGGGGATTTGGAGCTTTAGCGCAAAGAATTGGGAGGACAGCAATTCCGTTTTTGAGACGATATGTCGTCCCAGCAGCAAAAAGAGTGGGAGCTGATTTAATTGAAATGGCTGCTCCTGAAATTGGAAATGTTTTAACTGGGAAGAAAAAACTCAAATCTGTCGCTGCTGATGTTGGAAAGAAAACTTTACGTAAACAGCTAGGTGCAGGAAAAACAAGAAAACGTCGCATTATTCGTAGATCACCTCCAAAAATCAGTCGACGTCGTCGAACGAGAAAAGATATATTTGCTAATCTAAAATGAATTCTAGATCAACAAACGATTCCAATTTTCGATATGGACACTTTACAAACTCTTGCTTGGAGATTTTTGACAAAATTCCTGTTTTGGAACCAATTGAGTCTTCTCATGTTCAAGAAGTTTATCCTAGTACTTCACTGGATGAAAGCAGCATTGAATTTGAATTTGAAACAGATAGAAGCATCTATCTTGATATGAGAGATATCCACCTTCAAATCAAAGTTGGACTACAAAAGGGAAGATTGTTTGATGACTTTATGAAAAAAGATGAGCATGGAAAACCAGATATGGGTATGTCTTTCACAGATGAAGATTTACATTATCTAACTCATGTCAACAATATTTTACACTCACTCTTCTCCAACTGTGAAGTGTATCTGAACAATCAACAAGTGTGCAACTCAAATGGTCTCTATGGACACAAAGCTTTAATTTCCAATGAATTTAATGCTTCAACGAGAAATAATGAAGGCATTTTGGCTTGTCATGGATACGAATTTGAAAAAGAACCTAGTGATTATGAGAAGAGCCCGTTTATAGACCGAGAGGAAGAACTTCTGCTGAAAAATGGAAGCACTTACTACGGTAAATTAGCTATTGACCTGTTTCAATGTGAAAAGTTACTGCTTCCAAATACAAAAGTAAGATTGAAATTGATTCGTGCAAGACCTAATTTTTACATGATTTCCTACAATCCTCACGTTTCCCTTAAGGTTCTTGACTGTTCCTTATTTACACGACGCGTGGTTGTTAACGAAGTGTATCACCAGACTATCAAATACCAATTAACTCATCAACCTGCTTGTTACAACTTTATGGAAACCATTGCACGTACATTTATTATTCCCTCAGGACAGAACCAGTTTATTCAGGAAAATGTTTTTAACAATGCTCCAATCAGAAGAGTAGCTATTGCGATGAACACCAATTCGGCATTCACAGGACATTTTCAAGAAAATCCTTTCCATTATCAGAAATTTGGTTTGCGAGAACTTAGAATTGTTCGCGGAGGTAGAGCTATTGTATCGCTTGATACAATTAATGACTGTAGAGCATACGTAACAACAATGAAAGCAATGAATTTTAACAAGGAAATTCCTGCGTTACCGAATCATCAGTTTCAGAACCACTACATACTTGTATTCGATCTCACTTCACTTCAAGATGCTGGCGAAAATGTTCATTATCCTGAACTCAGTGGTGAAAGTATTCGATTGGAAATGTTTTTTGATCGTTCACTAAGAAACGTAACAGAAATCATTGTTCTGGGAGAAAGGATGTCCACTGTCAAAATTGATCAGTTTGGGACTGTTGCTAAAAATGTCTAATAATTTTTCATCATTTTTTCATTTTTATGTACTTTGTTGGAACATTTGTGGGCTTAACCTCTCTATCTAGTTGCTGTTCTCTACATCAATTGTTAATTAACTAATGGATGTGGATGTGAACTGGGGTAGACTAACTTCAAATATATATATTTATATTCCTTTGCTAATTTTCCTTGGACTTTTTATAATTATTGTTTTGTTTCATCCCAGCACCCAGAACGAAACGGTTGACAAAATCACAAAATCCAAAGATTGTTGCTTCTCTCAACAGAACGAAAACTTTCAACTTGATTGCTCTGTCAGGAATCCTTGTACAAACGGAGCTTGTGAGATAAAGAAAAGAAAACTTATTTGTCATGGATAACACCTCACTTCGTGACATTATTGAACGTATTCCAGAGCTTAAATTCCGGTATATTGGATCCTTTCCAGCAGATTTTGTCCCAAATTTGCCCAAATTTAGTTTTGCAATCATCAACACTTCTCCAAGCAGTGAAGCTGGTGAACATTGGATAATGATTGGTCGCCTCAATAGAAACTATTACTATGCGGATTCTCTAGCACGATCAATCACACATTACAAATTTTTGAATAAAAAGTATCAGAAAATGATACAGAGTCCACTCCAGAAAATGGAAAACTTGTGTGGGTTCTACACTATTTATGCTGCTTTTCATCTGTTTAAATTTTTACAAACAAACTTGAACAATGTTCATGATGTGCATGTACTAAATTTTATTAATTATATGTAAATTTGATTACTGGGGTATACGCAAAGCTGGTGCCCAATAAAGTCGACATTAGTTTTTAACATTTGTACCTTTTACTCAGTTAGCTACGCAAGTTTTTCCTTTTTGTCGACTTTATTAACCCACTCGGCTAAGTGTACCTTGATGTTCATTGAAATTTATACAATTTATTGTAAATGATTGAGTAATTTTGTATTTTGATGCTCATAATTTGTACTGTGTCTGTCATTTTATACTATTTTAATTCATTTTTTTCTTTTATTTAACATCTTTTTTCAAATAATGTACAAAAAATAATGCATATATGCATGTAATTAGCAAGATGGCGCAGTGGGAGCGCGCTGGGCCCATAACCCAGAGGACGGTAGATCAAAACTACCTCTTGCTATCTTGACTTTTTCCAATTAATGAGCGCGCAAAAGACATTTGTTACACAATTGATTCAAACAATTAGGGGAACAATCTTTGCAATTGACCTAAAATTTGTAAACAAAAATTCAACATGTCACATAATTACCCCTCAGATAACTAGGGTAATTGAAAACCCACGCCAATTAATTTCACATTTTAATATGACCTGAAATTTGTAAACAAAAATTCAACATGTCACATAATTGCCCCTCACATAATTACAGCAATTAATTACCCACGCCAATTCTATTGTTCTCACGTAATCACTTAATAACTACACAAACATTGATATTTTCCCCTCAAAATTTCAGCCAATCAGGAGCGTCTGCGAACCTACCCCCCACATTTGCACCGACTATACTACTAGCATATGTACATGCACAAATACATACACAAAACCTATACCCTATCTTAATACATGGCGGCACCTAATCAATACATGTCCGCGGCTATAACTAATCTCAATACATGTCGGCGGCTATTACTAATCTTAATACATGTCGGCGGCTATAACTAATCTTAATACATGTCGGCGGCTATAACTAATCTTAATACATGGCGGCTATACCCAATCTTAATACATGGAGATTCTATTCCTAATCTTAATACATGGAGATTCTATTCCTAATCTTAATACATGCAACCTATCTTAATACATTAAGACCGCTATACCTAATCTTAATACATGCTAATTCATTCCCTATCTTAATACATTAGGGAGGACCCAAATCCCGAAAAATACGCTATACCCTATCTTAATACATGGGGGTCCTCACCCCCCCCCCCCCCCCCGGGGACTATCACTCACTCTATTACTACTACCGATCATAAGATAATATTTTCAAATATTAGCAAAACCCATCTCCTTTAACAAATATTAACAATAAATGCACCGTAAAGCAGTTAAAGTGTGAAATGTTTCTGCTGTTACAGAAAACTGTTCAGCGCAAAGTTTTAATTGAACTGATATTTAGAATGAGGAACCAATATTTTACAATATTATACAATCAACGAGAACTTCAATAAAATGACAAACCTAACTTTTTTTCAGTTAAAACTGCATGTGTTAAAAAACTCTTAAGAAACTGATTCTGGCAAAGATTAGATCAGAACGAATGTAAAGAAAACTGTTGAAGAAAGTTTTATGTAAATAGTTTATAAAATTTGGTTGTCAAGGAATCAAATCATCTTTTCAAAAGAAAAAAGTAGTTTAGTCCACGTTTCCAAAACGAAAAGAACACTACTAAAACTTTAAACCTTGTGGTCAACTGTTTGCTGTTTTTACGAAACAATTTGACTTTTCATAGCAATATACAGATCATTCACAAAAACTTTGACATGGTTCATTGTAAAAAAACCTATTTCAATTAAGATTTATCAAGAACTGGAAAACTTATAGAGTTACGGCATAAAATCGCGACATAAACGCGCGACCTTTTGGCGCTTGAAAATCATTTTTCTTTAATTTAATGCGTATTGGAGCTTGTCTAGCTTTTTGCCATATATATTTTATTTATTATTTTCTTCGCTGTGCATTTTTTTCGAATTTCGCAAAATAACCCATTATAATCAGTAGCTACTTTTCATATTTTGCATAGCATAGTATGTCTTCAAAAACTTTTTGGTAAAGCAAAACTTTTTTTTCCAAACTACTATCAGACGTATTTGTAAGTTCTGCCGAAACAGACAGTTAAATTTAAGCTCATCATAAGAGACTGAAATCTAAATATTGCGAAAAAAAACTGTCCAGGTAATGTTATTTGTTCAACTTCTACGTGCTTCTACGTTCAATTTCTTTAAGCACGTTTAAAAAGTGTTCAATTGCAACCAATTAAATACATTAACATTTGTTTTCACGGAAAACCGTAACTTTCAAATCGCCGAATTCAGATGCTTCAGTTTTCTTTATTTCTGTTCAGCTTAAGTCCTTTTTTCCTATTTGCTGCCAGCATGGGCACTTTTGATAAATTCATGCGCACCCATTTGGGCTACTAAAATATACACAAAATATCGATAAAGTTACCGAAATCAAAAACAAACATTCAATTGAGCGTAAGACATTGTTTTCTACGGTTATCAAAAACCAACTTATTTAAAAAATAATATCGATAAACACGCTTCAAAACAGTTAGAGTATGAACTTCTTCTGCTGGTAAAGAAAACTGTTCTGCGCAAAATCTCAATTGAATTGATATGTAGAATGAATCAGTATTTTACAATATTATACATTTAACAAGTAATTCAATAAATTCTCGTGATTGTCATCATATCTGAGTATGATTTCACTCATATATTTTAAATGTCAAAAAAGTCAAATCTTTGTTCTTCATTGTGCATTATTTTTAATTTTGCAAATCACCCAACATAATCATTAGCTACCTGTCATATCTTGATATGTTTTCCATATTTTCTTTTAAAAGCAAGGTGCATTTTTTGAAACTACTATCAGATGTATTTTGAAGTTAGGGCGAAGCAGACAGACAAAATCAAACTCATCATAAGAGATCGAACTATAAATATCGCGAGAAAAACTGTCCAGGTAATGTGATTTGTTCAATTCTACGTGTTTCTACGTTCAATTTATAAGAACGCATTAGATTGAGTTCAATTGCTAGCCATTGCAAAAAGTCTCAAAACGCCAAATTCAGACGCTTCAGTTTTCTTTATTTCTGTTCGCTTTTATGTCCATGTTTTGCTATTTGATTCCAGAATGGTCACTTTCAATAAATCCGTGCGCACTCATTCGAGTGATAAAGGATGAACACACAAAATCAATAAGTTAAGTGATTTGAAAAACGGAATTTCAATCGAGCGTAAGATATTAAATTGTAATGCTAGTAAAAACCAACTTATTTAAAGCACAATAACAATAAACACGCTTCAAAACAGTTAGAGTATGAACTTCTTCTACTGGTAGAGAAAAGTGTTCTGCGCAAAGCTTCAATAGAATTTATATGTAGAATGAGGAATCACTTTTTTACAATATTATAATTTTAGCGAGAATTTCAATAAAATTCTCGTTATATCGATCATATCTTAGTATGTTTCACTCATATATTTTAAATTTCAAAAAGTCAAATTTTTTGTGGCGCATTTTTTTTGAATTTTTCAAATTACCCATCATAATCATTAGCTACTTGTCATATTTATCATATCTTGGTATGATTTCTATATTTTCTTTTAAAAGCAAAGTACATTTTTCGAAACTGGTATTCTTTGTTTGTTTGTTTCTAGGTCCATTTGTGATATTTGATGCCAGAATTGGCACTTTCAAAAAATCCGTGCGCACTCATTTGAGCGATTAGGGATACAAACAAAAATTCAAAAAGTTAACTGATTTAAAACACGGAATTTCAATCGAGCGTAAGATATTAATTTCTAATGTTCGTAAAACTTTTTTACAGCATAATAAAAACAAACGCACTTCATGGCAGTTAAAGTATGAACTCCTTCTGCTGGTACAGAAAACTGTTCAGCTCAAAATTTGAATTGAACTGATAGGTAGAATGGGGAATCAATATATTACAATATTATACAATTGAAGGAAATTTCAATAAAATAGCTAACATATTTTCAGTAAAAATTTTAAGTAAAAAAGAATTTTAAAATGCCTGATTCTGAAAAAAATTTAGATCAGAATAAATATAGAGAAAATCGTTGAAGAAAGCTTTAATTTTCGTAGCAATTCAAAGAACTCTTTCAAAATTTTTGACAACGTTTTTTTGTGATTTTGCAAAATTACCTTATCATAATCAGTAGCTACTTGTGATATTTATCGTAGCTTGGTATGTTTCCAATAATTTCTTTTAAGAGCAAAATACATTTTTCCAAACGAATATCAGAAGTATTTTGATGTTCTTCCGAAACAGAAGGTTGGAATTAAAGTCATCATAAGAGATCGAACTATACATATCGCAGGAAAAACTGTCGCGGTAATGTTGTTTGCTCAATTTCTACGTGCTTCTACGTTCAATTTCCAGGAGCGCGTTTGGAATGTGTTCAATTGCTACCCAATGAAGAAATGATCATTTGTTTTCACGAAAAACCGTAATGCTCAAATCGCCGAAATCAAAAGCTTCAATTTTCTTTATTTCTGTTTGCATTCTAGTACTCTTTTGCTATTTGTTTCCAGCATGGGCACTTTCGATAAATCGATAAGCATTCATTCAGGCGAATAAAGATACAAAAAAATCAAAAAACTGATTTAAAAAACGGAATTTCAATCGAGCGGGAGATATTTTTTCTAATGATAGCAAAACCCCACGCATTTAAAACACAAAACGATAGACGCAATTCAAAGCAAATATAGTGAGAACTTCATCTGTTTCACAGAAAACTGTTCACCTCAACGTTTCAATAGAACTGAAATCTAGAATGAGGAATCAATATTTTAGGATATTATACAATTAACGGAATTTTCGAAAGTGTCTGACCCGTTTTCAGTAAATATCGTATGTAAAAAATAAAATCTTAAAAAACGTGATTCTGACAAAAATTGGGTCAGAACAAATATAAAGAAAACTGCCGAAAAAATCTTAACTTTCTCAAAAATTTACAGAACTTTTTCAAAACTTTTGACAATGTTTATAGTGATTTTTTTTAAAATTGAATATATTTTTGCCATGTATTTATAAGTTTTGCCATATATTTTAGTTTGAAAAATTGTCAATTTTTTTTCCGTTGTGCAATTTTTTCGAATTTGGCAAATTACCTTATAATAATCAGTAGCTTTTTAAATTTACCAAATTTACTTGTCAATATTACCATGTCTGCTATTTTTTTTCTTTTAAAAGTAAAATACAATTTTTCACACTACTATTAGAAGTATTTTGAAGTTCTGTCGAAGCAGACAGTCAAGATTAAACTCATCAAAACAGATCGTACTATAAATATCGCGAAAACAAATTTTGGGTTAACGTTATTTGTTTAATTTCTACGTGCTTCTACGTTCAATTTCTAAGAGCTCGTTTAGAATGTGTTCAATTGCTACCCATCGAAGAAATGAACATTTGTTTTCACGGAGATTAGAGCAGAAGAACTATAAAGAACACTGTTGAAAAAAAAACTTTTCACAACAGTATACAAAATTTCTCAAAATCTTTGATGTTTATAGGGATTTTTCTAAATTGAGGAATGGAAAACTTTTATTAGAGTTACGGAACACAAAGGTGTAACTGTCACGCCTGAAAATTTTTTTGTAATTAATTTACTCTTACTGGAACTCTTCTAGCGTTTTTCCATATATTTTCAATTTAAAAAGGCAACTTTTTTGTGCAATATTTTCGAATTTTGCAAATTACCCTATCATAATCAGTAGCTACTTGTCATATTTATTAAACCTTGGCATGCTTTTATTATTTTCTTTTGAAACTAAAATTAATTTTTCAAACAACTATCAGAAGCATATTAGTGTTCTGCCGAAACAGAATGTTAAAATAAACTCATCATAAGAAATCGAACTTTTAATATTGCGAGAAAAACAAAACTGTCAAGGTAATGTTATTTGTTCAATTTCTACGTGTTTCTACGTTCAATTTCTAAGATTGTATTCAATTTCGCATTTAGAATGTGTTCAATTGCTTTCCATTGCAGAAATGAACATTTGTTTTCGTGAAAAGCCGTAATGTTCAAATTGTCGAAATCAGAAGCTTCAGAGTTCGTTATTTCTGTTTGCTTTCAAGTCCTTTTTTGCAATTTTTGCCAGCATGGGTGCTTTTGATAAACCAATGTGCACTCTTTCAGGCAGTTAAAGATATACACAGAAAGTCAAAAAGTTAACTGATATAAAAAAAAAACGAGAAATCAATCGAGCATAAGATACTAATTTTTAATTTCAGCAAAACCCAACGCATTTCCGGCATAATAACAATAAACACATTTCAAAGCAGTTACAGTATTAACTCCTGTTGTACAGAAAACTGTTCACCTAAACAATTCAATTGAATTGATATGTAGAATGAGGAATTAATATTTTACGATTTTATACAATTAACAGAAATTTCAATATAGCTAACCTATTTTCAGTAAAAATCGTTTGTAAAAAAAAAGAAGTTCAAAACACCTGATTCTGACAAAGATTCGATCAGAACAAATATAAAGAAAACTGTTGAAGAAGCTTTTCAAAAATTTTTTTAATTTGAAAAATGAAAAACTTTTAGAGTTACGGAACACAAAGGCGCAACATTTCCATACCTGAAAATCCATTTTTAATTAATTTACTCCTTACAGGAACGCTTCTAGCGTTTTGCAATATATTTTAATTTTCAGAACATGCAAATCTTTTGTCGTTGCGCCATTTTTCCCATTTCGCAAATTACCCTATCATAATCAGTAGCTACTTGTCATATTCATCATATCTTGGTATGTTTTCAAGAAAAACTTTCGATGTAATGTTATTTGTCCAACTTCTACCTGCTTCGGACATTTTGGTTCGTCTCTTCTGTGTGATGTGACAAATTGGTATCACACTTTAACTTGATAAGTATTCAGCATCACAGCGGGTAGCAAGAAAAAAGTTTGCTTACGAAGCTTGCATGCGTCGCTCAACATGTTTACTGCTTCTATCATTTGTCTTCCTTAGCACTTAATCTTTACTCATCACTTCGTTTCCTGAATCACTTAAACCAGACGTTTTTTTACGTGACAGAACCTAGGAAGCTTCTCTAATTTATCAAATTATCCTTTGGACTCCTGCTCTGCAATGTTCAACGGCTGTTTTTGCACTGTAATTCATCTCCTGTAGTTCATTAAATGGTGTTTCTCTCAGTAGTGTTGACATTACCTTTTGAGCAATTGAATCAAATTGACTTTACCCTTTGGAGAACTCTGGCTTGGTGCTTTCAATCACCGGCTTCTCTTTACGTAATTGAGATCAGTTTCAGAAAAGCTCCATTGACGTAGAGATTAAATGTTAGTTGCAACTTGATATTGGTTGCACAACACCACGAGCGCGTTTAGATTGTATTCAACTGTTGTGCATTGAAGACATTAACATTTTCATGAACAACGGTAATGCTCAAATGACTAAATTCAGACGCTTCAATTTTCTTTTTCTGTTCGTGTTCTTAAATACTTATTTGCTATTTATTGCGAGTATGAGCACTTTCGATAAATCGGAGCGCACGTGTTCGATCGATAAAAATATAACCAAAAAATCGATAAATTAACGGATTTTAAAAAATGGAAATTCAATTGAGCGCTATCAATTATTTTCTAAGATTAGCAAAACCCAACCCATTCAACCCACATTTTAAAGCAGTAAAAGTATGAACTCATTCTGGTGGTACACAAAACTGTGGATCGGAAAAATCAATTCAATTGATATGTAGAAAAAGAAATCAATATTTTACAATACTATACATTTACCGCAAAATGTGCAACCTAACTACTTTGAGTAAAAATCATATACAAATAGAATCTTAAAATACCTGATTTTGACAAACATTAGATCAGAAAGTCAAAAGTTCTGCAGCGCTAGTCCAGATAAATCCAGTGCAATAGCCAATGTGAGTTCAAGATGTCATCCAGGTTCTCCTAACTTCAGCCTTTTCCGCAATTTCCCTCCAATCAGAAAAAAGCTCAGCCTCTATCCTCTGCCTGTAAGCGTCTAGATTCTTTGTTTTTAACACGTGATCATTGAACGGATTGTCATCAGTCGAACAGAAGAAAGTATAATAGACAACCTGCAAAACTGGGAATAACAGACAATCTATGAGGGATATTTTGTCCCCCATGAAGTATGGCTTATCAGCTAAGAACTCAGAACATGCATCCATATCTTCACCCCATGCTTTTATAATCTGTTCACGCGTCATTCTTCCAGTTCCCTGTGCCCAAACGCTTTTCTTAATTTGACTACCAATTACATATCCCACCAAATGGCCAGCAAGTCTATTTCCCACGGCAAGTCTATTTCCCACGAAATGATTCAACATTAGTTTTCCATTATCTGATAAATTGTATCTCCATGCCAACGCAGCGAATACAGATCCGTCACTGATCATGCGTTGAAACGCGCGTGAAATAGCCTTTTCTCTTGCGGTCAAATGAGCGTTCATGTCAATGTTGTAGTCACGCATCAGTCGCTCGATGATGTGAAAGGAATCTGGTATTGACTCACCTGTAAGAAACACTAATTGCATAGATCAGATTGGTATATCAGCTTCGTTTCGCAGAAATTGTCAACTCATGTGAAATACTACTATTTTTTAAATATGCCAACATTTAAAATGGAAATCTCTCCGCGGCAAAATGTACTATATTTAAGCTTTTTACTTCAAATGCTCATAGACCAGCTACGCGCAAAACACGCTGTCTAAAAAATAGCCATTGCAGCACAGTAGGTTATCATTCTTGCACTCTCAGAAGCAAAACAGATTTAGATCAAGATTTGTAAGATTGCAACTTCACATTTCGCGTCATAGGAGGCAAATAATGCCATCAGTGGCGCATCTAAATTGCATGTTTTTGCTAGAAGTTAAATCAATCAACTATTCATTGCTAATACAAACACTAACCTTTATATTCTACCCAAGGCGACTTCTTTGTGTGTGGATGAGTTGGTGACTTTGTTGTGACTGTGTACGGAATCTTAGCCCATCTGAGGAACATTTCTACACGAATAGGGAAAGGCGAAACTGATATGGAACCACCATATGATGGAAAGGCATGAATGACAATGTCCTCAGCGCCCATTACGTCAAGTGGGTTTAGCAAGATAAACTTACCTGAAATTTTGATCAACACTAACGCAATTATCCATAAATGTTGAGCAAAAACTGTTTGCCTATCAACAAGATTACAGTAATTTAATTCAAATTCCAGTTTGAATAGCCACGAACTATTCTGGAATTCATTGACGCGGGGTTCCATTACTTCTGGACGATTCACTTGATCTTATTTTTCCCACGAAGAACGTACACGAAATAATTCGTTTAAACTTCTTCGATGGTCATTTAGATAAAATTTTTAGCAGAGTATCATGTCACATCGGACACTTGTCTAACTACTATGTTTAGCTTCTGCACAAAAGAGCATAGGGATAAATTTTGAATGATATGTTGGATGAAAATTTTTACAATATACACTAAACGATATTCATAATTCCAATAGGGCTAATTGTTGACTTCCGGTAAAAAACAGAATGAAATGTAAAAATAGAAAATCACATTTCTATTGAAAAAGGAATAGAAAAATTGGTTCATTCTGCATTAATCACGCGGCAGCTAGCATGATGACCGCACAAATTAAGATGGCGTCCACGTTCTCTTAGAATCAGCTTTCTCCGCAATTTCCATCCAATCAGGGAAAAACTCTGCTTCGATCTTTTTCCTGTACGCGTCTAGATTCTTTGTATTCAACATATGATCTTTGATAGGATTGTCGTCAGTCGAACAGAAGAAAGTATGTTCTACAACCTCCATGACTGGGAAAGTCAGGCAATCTATTAACGAAACTTTATCTCCCATGAAGTAGGTTTTATCAGCTAAAAACTCAGAGCAGGCATCCATATCGTCAAAGCAAGATTTCAAAATCTGCTCACGCGTCATTCTTCCTGTTCCTTGAGCCCAAACGTTTTTCTTCATTTGCCCGCCCGCGAACTGTGATACTATGCTGCCCAGAACTCCGTTTCCTAAGAAATGTTTGACCATCAGTTTCCCATTGTCCGATAAAGTAAATCGCCAGGCAAATCCAGCAAATAGGGATCCTTCGCTGAGCATACGTTGAAAAGCGCGTGAAATAGCTTTCTCTTCAGCTGTCAAATGAGCATCCATGTCAAGGTTATAGTCCTTCATGAGCCGCTCAATTATAATAAATGAGTCTGGTATTGATTCGCCTAAAATAGAGAAAACGATCATGATGACAAAATACATTTTGTCAGTTGGCATAAAAAAGAACGCCAGTTGATAAAATTCATGATTTGTCTGAACGTAGAAAATGCTTTTCAAAAACTTTGCCCCTCAATCATCGAAAAGCTGTACCTCTCTGTTACTAGTTGCGAACAGTTAACCATTCCAGAATTCCGTTAATGAAAATTAGTCTCCACGAATTTTTGATATCTACTTTTGTGATGACAGGTTGTCTCGGTAAAAGTTTTTATCTTTGCGCGTAAACGGCTTTGTATAAAACATAATTTTTTTATTTTACAATCGAAATTCTAGGAATCTGTTTTACTGTTGCCCCAGAGGTCATAATTTAAAATAATATCATTAATGTATGTAATCATTAACTTCTCCAACCTTTATACTCCATCCAAGGTGTCTTCTTCGTGTGAGAATGAGTTGGAGAGTTGGTTGTTACCGTGTATGGAATCTTTGCCCATCTAAGAAACATTTCAACTCGAATAGGAAAAGGCGAGGCTGATATGGAGCCACCATAAGGTGGAAAGGCGTGAATGACAATGTCTTCAGCACTCATGGTGCCAATTGAACTTATCTGAAAGTTTGCTGAAAATGAGAGCATTTCAAATTATGATTAATCATCCTAAAATGTCTGTTCTAACATAGAGCAATTAAATTTTATCAACATGTTCAAAACAGTCAAACGCTAGGTTTTATGATGACCATTGTCTAACGGTTTCCAATTCCTTTTAGACGATTTACTCGATGCAATTTCGTCCCAGTCAGGGAACAACTCGTTTTGCAACCTGCTTCTATATTCGTTGAGGTTACGCCTTTCAGTGATGCCATCTCGTAACGGACTCTCATTTCTCGAGTTTTCTGATGTATGGTAAGCGACTTGTAGAAACGCAAATGAGATACAATCAACTGAAGACATTTTATCACCCATAAAGTACGGTTTGTCCGATAAATAAAGTGACAGCGCATCAAGGTCGCCACTGCATGTCTGCAAAATATGTTCATGCGGCATTCGTCCAATTCCCTGAGCCCACAGTTGTTTCTTTACCTGGTGAGCTGCAAGATATGAGGCAGCAATACCCCTCAATTTTTTCTTCCTGAAAAAAGTTTTGATGGTATTTCTACCACTGTCTGACATCAAGAAACTCCAAGCCGACCCACTGAAAATAGTTCCTTCACTCAGCATTCGCTGAAGAGCATGAGATACAGCTTTCTGTTCCGATGTTAAGTGCTCATCCATGTCTATTTTGAAGTCTTTTTCAAGTCGTTTGATGATGTAATAGGAGTCAGCAATTTCTTCCCCTAAATTAAACACTACTCGGATAACACATTTTTTAGAACAGTTATCTACACCTTACTCACGCAGTCACTTTATTCACCTTTGTAATCAATCCAAGGTGTCTTCTTCGATATTAGAGGTCATTTGAGGAGCCGAACATAGACGACTTCTAGAAAGTTAATGCAACCGATTATTAAGATCCCAAGCATAGTAATTCTTGAAAATATCTTCATTGATTTCGGACGAATTTATGTAACACGACCTGCGGGTGGGAATCAATTTTACGCGAGGAGGGCTTCAAAGTGCTTCCATCAGAGGTCAGTTCCCCCACGAAAGATTACTATTTAATCAATATCGGCGCTCTTTCTATTGGACTTTTAGTAGCAAACTGCCGCCAATTCAGTAAAGCTGCTTTATTCGCAAAAACTTGCATGAAAAGACCGATGGGATTTAAATTAAAATAAGAGCAAAGTATAATAGAAGTCGGAAAAGCCACCTTTTGTCCGTTAATCTTCTCATTTACAGGAGGAGCTGGTCCGTCAGCATCAAAAACCATGCGGAGATTGGCTTCCAGGATCAGCGATAAGAAAATTCATATTCCGACGTGATCACGTACATAAAGTATAAAATAGGTTGTGCGCTCTTGCGTAGTGCCATACTCTGAATCCGTGGCGCGCGCTCCTTGCGCCAGCGCCCTGCAATGGAAACGTCAATAAGACACATTGTAGAGGAAGGATGTTGACCTAACTGTTTATTCTTTTCCTAATCCTGATTCAAAATTACTGCAATTTGTTTTGATTGCTATTTATCATTTCTATTTTGATTATATTTCTGATGCTTTAGTTTCTCTCTCTCGCATCTGATGCTTTAGTTGTCGACTACTGTCAAGACTAATTGTTGGGATAAACTTATTAAATAGTATCCACGTGCCCCGGGAGTCTACTTAAATCTAATTCAGCTCCTGATTGTAATTATTTACTGCTGTATCACAGGCTCGATTTTGTTTGGGTAGCCCCAGTTACCGGGGATTTCCGATTCCGGCTGAAGAAACCTGTTTGATTCATATTCGAATATTGCCAACGGTGAAGAATGCATTGACACAATCAGCGCCTACTGCAGTCTTCGGACTGTACTTATTTGTTCCAAAAATGACAGCTTTATCCCCGCAGCTTTCCAAATCCGATCCAGCTTGCACTTTGTGGGTTTATGTACAGAATGAGAACGCTGTTTTTGTGTTCAATGTAAATATTAATGCATTCATGGATCTTGCCTTGGAATGGATCAGACAAATGGTATTGAAAAGATATTTTGGCCTTGTTAGAGTTGTTTGCCAACTTCTTGAACAGAAATAGTAGCCCGTTATCGAACGTCTGCTCTTGAAGTTAAATTAGAAAAAGTAGGCTGGCTGTTTCTAAAATTTAATCACTGAAGCT
Organism: Convolutriloba macropyga; assembly: GCF_964194025.1. Lineage (NCBI taxonomy): Eukaryota > Metazoa > Xenacoelomorpha > Acoela > Convolutidae > Convolutriloba > Convolutriloba macropyga. The sequence goes on from NC_134474.1 coordinate 18,397,353, forward strand.
GGAGATAAAATCTCTGAAAAAGCCCAATTAGACGTATCTTAGAATAGATTTCAGAAATCGGACTGACAGCACTGCAAGTAGTCGTAGTCAAAAGAAACTGAATGCTGAAGGCAATGAAAATTTGTTTGCTGAGAGCGAGTCTCCAGACAAAAGACCCAAAGTTTTCAAAGGGGGCATATTAAAGATTAATCATCGGACGACCGTCAGTGCAATTCTGCTACTTCCACAAACATCAAGCGAACCAAAAAAACAAAATCGAGCTACTACAAACACAGCACTTGTCATCCCGATCGAATAAACTGTTTACATTGTCAAGTCTATGACTAAAAAATGCAAAAAAAAAATTCGTCTTCCACATATCTCGACTGGCCAACAAAGTAAACCACTTGGTTGATCTCAGCTCATCGACTGGACTCACTCAAGAAGCAAATTATACAGCTTCTCTGGAAATTAGTGGAGACGAAATCCAACGAAAACCACACCTGCACCCGGCAGCTTGCATGCGAATGTCAAAATTGCAGAAAAAATTCATCAATTTTGTAAACTAAATGCATCGGAACAATGCCCTTCAGCTTTGCTGTAAAGACTTTACAACAACAACAACAGTATAATGGCCAGCAAAAAGTCGGCTTCTCTAAATTGGACGTATATGCAAGTCTGCCTCTACGTATGATATAAAAAATTGCAAGAACAAACTAGTTGGTCTACTACGTATACGTGAAAAATCTAGAGAAGAATTTCGCCCGAAATCTTTCCACTGTGTTTTCAAATTCGATAATTTTTTTTTGGTAAATTGACAATTACCTGCCGATTTCTGGTCAGAAAATATTTCATATTCAAGATTTAAATAAAAAAATGAGTGAGTGACTGGCTCCCTTGCTCTCATGACTATCATTCAAAATTTCTAGTGACCGTGTAAATTTTTTTACATAATGCAAGACCGGTTTGCAACACGACCTCGCAAATAAGAAATCTTATTGAAGCTAAAGATTCCATACTTATTGATTTAACAGAAACTTGGATCAAAGATAACTCAAATGATGAGTTTTTGCTCGAGCAGTGTTGCCCAAGTGGAAAATAAAAACAAAGAAGTGCATTAGCTATCTTCTAATGGAAATTTATGAGCCGATAATTTTTCAAACAAGTGATTAACAAACGCGTAGTTGGCTTTTCTTGAATTTACGCTGGGCAAAATGGTGTATCTTTTGTTTTGTCTTTACCAATATCCAAATACCGTGAAATTAATACGGTGTCCTTTTTTAAACAAAAAAGGCATTAAATTTTTTGCTATACATTCACAGCGCTTTTTGAGGACAAAGCGCTGTGAATGTATAGCAAAAAATTTAATGCCTTTTTTGTTAAAAAAATGGAAACCGTATTAATTTCACGGCCTCCATTCATTAGCCTAAAATTGAATGATGTACACTAATCTTTTCAAGTTATTACAAAGAGTGATTTCCGATTATTTCTGTCAACAATTTCGAACGGTACGGCACCAAGTGATGTAAAGTCAACAACTTTATGTTATATTGTTTTGACAAATTCTCCGTCCTACTTAATTGCGTTAACTAAATTAACTCTCCAGACACTATAATTTCCAAAACAATTCAAACAATGCGTCGTAAGGCCGCTCAAGAATAAGTGTAACCTTGACCTTAAAATGTTTTCGAGTTATCGCCCTGTGACAATTCTAAGATTCCTGACGAAATTTGTTGAAAGAGTTGTTTTTGAGCAAATTAATTTGTATTTTGTGTACTTCAGATCTGATAATCGCAGTAGCAAGTTTCATAGTGCTTTTCGTTGCTGCCACTCAACGAAAATGGCTTTGCTGAAAGCCTTTAATGATCTTTTTTGTTATTTGAACGAGTCGGTTTCCGTGATGTGTATTGGGTTAGAATTGTCCGCAGCCTTTGATATTATCGATCGTCAGTTTTTATTTGAGATATTGGCAAAAACGATTTTTTTGCAATCTGTGGTGCTACTGTTTATTAAAATTTATCTTGCAAATCGTTCTTAACGGGTTTTTTTAAATTGATGTTGTTCTGTTGATGTTAAAGTTAGGACAGATGTGCTACAAGAGTTGGTTCTTGTTTACTTATACTTTTCCTGTTTATTTCTGCTTTTAGAAGATAAGCTGACCGAAATGAAATTGAACTATCACTTCCACGCGGATGTTACCATTTCTTATTTTGTACTCGGTTCGACTCTTAGACAAGGTATGATTGATGATATTTTGAACCCGATTCAACGTTTCTTCAGCAATGCAAAATGAAAATTGAATGCGGATAAGAGTTAGTATATGATTACTCGGAAAAGCAAAACTGTTAAGCATAGTCTTCTAACTCTGCCAGATGATGGTGACTACACTGAACAGGTGAAAATTCTAGATTGTTTTACTGATTTTCAAGTTACGCTGCAACGACAGGTCAATTTTGTTTGTTCAAACTTTATTATCTCCATAAACATAGTCATATCGAGATCAATTTAAAACAAAAGTAGTAATTGAGTTCATTAGGGTTTTAGTTTTATCACGTGTCGACTACTGTAATTCACTTTTTTATGGTCTGCCAAAATTTTGTTAGCAAGTTTCAACGAATACTGAACTCTTCCTCTCATTTAATTTTTCGATTGTCACTTTCAACACCAACCTCGTCGTACCTTAAGCAGCTACACCGGTTGCCAATTAGACAACGCATTGTTTTCAAAATGTTATTGTTTGCGTTTCGCTTTATACACCTGCCTTGCAAAATCCAACTAAATCTAAGCGAACTCATAAAACGAAACACTATGGTTACAAGGTCACAATATATTTACGGTTCACTCGTTCCCAATTTCGCTCTAATTGTGGAAGACGTTCGTTCCTGCATGCCCACAAAGCTGAGTTTAATAAAATTTTCTTTATTGAAATTTATAGCATCAGAAGTTTTATTCAGGCGCAAAAAAACTTATCTGTTTTTATTGTTCCTGCACTGTTGAGATTTTAACTGATGTTATAAACAATAACAATAAAAAGCATAATAAAAATAATAATAAAAAAATTCTTAAAGACTTATAAGAAAAAGAATAATAATCATAATAATATTTATAATAAAAATGATAAACATAATTATAATAAAAAACTGAGAAGATTTTTTGAAACCAATGCGACTTAATTAAGTCAATAGCGTAACATCCGTTAAGAATTAAATCTTCACATGTACAATTTTGGCATTTACTTGCCTCTTCATAACTAAAAACTGTATTGACCTCATTGCACGAGGTAGTTAGCAGTTTTACTGCGCGAAAATATTAACTGAATTGTTTGCGTGTGAGCATGCACTTTTCCCAAATAGGTTTTTTTAATTATTGAGGTTTTCAGCTGAGCGGTTGGAGTCTTCTCGTTGTGTGGATTGACAATTTCTATTTATTTAATTGAGTATGTATATTCTCTCAAAACTAGCAAAACTTTGGGGATTAAGAAATAGTCAGACGTCTACTACTACCAATTAAGCTCTCTCTATATACTAAGTGAAAATTAGTTACAGCTCGCATCAATCTGGAACGTTTGATCAGATCATATGAACATGCTTAAATCAGTTTGATTGATTCGAATTTTTAAGGACCTCCCCTGGTTCAAGAAATTTCCGGACACAAATGTGTTCATACTACAAATTTTTTTAAATGTCAAAATTGAGTTTTCTGAAACAAGTATTTGCCAGTCTTTTTCCAGTCCAGTAATTGCATGATCAGCTGAAATAGAAACGAAGAGCCAAATTGGGCCAATGGAGTTCCGCGTAAAGAAAAAAAATCAAATCCGCGATCAATTCAAAATTGAATATTCAACCGAGGAATAGATAACTGAAAAATTGATGATGTTGCTTTTCCTGCTGTCAGAGAAAGAGATCACAACGTATTTGGTTCCACTTGATCATTAGTTGGTCATCAGTTGTTATTCGTCAATCGTTTGTGTGGCTAGTGTACTGCAAGAATATTTTACAAATTTTAAACTGCACCGGTTGGATAGGGTTTACCGGATGATTAACAGTTTGAGCGGAATATGATTGATCAAAATTAAATTGTTGATAGAATCTGCAGTAACCTTTGTTGCAATGGGGTACAGACGTCTTTGCCATGTAGTCAAAAAATAAATTGCATTTGGTCATAATTAGTCGTCAACAAATCTTTTCAACTCTATCAATCGGTTGGAAGCTCTTGAGAAAATATGATTGTTCTGTTTCACTGTTTTGTTTACTGCTTCTATCTTGTTTGTGTATTTACTGTGTATGATGAACAATAATTTATGTACCATTTCATTTTGGTGATCAGAAGTCAACAACAATAATGGGCAGAACAATAATTCTGCTCTGATTTTTCCTTATATGAATACGGCTGCTACGGTACGTGACTCAAGGTATGAGAGTCGCTCAACGTCTAAAATGGATGCCGTTGGCAATTCAAGCGGGTCTGGTAGCTGGACACCTATAAATTTATTTGTAATCTTGTCACAGCCTGCCAAAGTTGTTGGAATCTTTCTTTGTTGCTTTTTATTACTTGAAAGTCTGAAGCCACTGTCATGATACAGATCTTAAAACCTGGAATTAAACAATTTTTTGACTTGTGCCTTGAGGTGAGAATGTATCCTCTCTTTTCATAGGCATCTGTCACTGAGGTGATGAGCCGTATACCAAATCAAAAATTGCCTGCCCGCACTTCAGTCGGTAGGTAATAAACTTCCAAGTCACAAGTTTTGGTAGCTCAGGATTAGTTTGTAAGTTTTGGCAGCTCTGGATTAGCTCTGGATTTTAGTTCCAAGGCAACAAGCCTTGGAATAAAATTTGATCTATCAGTTGTAAAAACTGTCTGCCGGGAAGCTAATGGAATCGCAAGGATTAACACCAACACTCCTTTGCCTGTAGTAACTTTGCACATTCATAATAGGAGAGTATGTCGGACTTTGGAGACATGGCCAAAGATAAACTGCTTCCAAAAAAAGCTAACTTGACGGCAAGCAACGATTGTAAAAAAGCCACTGGGGAAGTTTTTGGTACAATCGACAATGGAGAATGCTGCTCATTTAAAGTCAAGGTTGACTTCAGAATGTGCTTCTATAAGTGTACACCCTAGCTCTGTGACTTTTAACATCAGCGTACAAGAGCGACAAAAGTGCTGCTGTGTGGTCAAAACTGAGCATCAGTTCTTGATTCAAAAACAACAATTGAGTGCATTCTCTCAATCGTTGAAAAACAATTTCAAAGGCCCTCAATTGTTCTTGTACAACCGACCAGTTCTTGTTCAGATTTTCTGTCTTCTGTTTATGTGCTTTTTTGGTAGTCTACAATTAAAAATATTGATTCGATGTCTGCTTTAATATTTTATTGATGGCTAACTATAAATGCAGTAACTGTATTCAAAAGTTCAAAGTTTCCTGCACTTTGCTTTGCCTGATCTTGGCATGAATCAAAGTTACCCGTCAATCCCTAATTGGCTGATCCTCCAACCAACATTCCTCGTCCCAGGAATCTATTTCCAGCCACGTTAAGGGCCCGCACGTGGGCTGCTTTTGTCGGCTTTTTCTTGATATTAGTGTTTCGTAATTCTTAAGGAATGTAGCTGTTTCATATCTGATAAGATCAACATCTGTTCGTAATTTTTTTTCATCTCCGGATTTTCTTTGTAGCTAATCTGCCTTAAAGACGAAGTGCTGGCTCGAAAATTTGATGAAAGATCCAATGGGCATGATGTTGTAGGTAGATTTTAGTCCAGTTTCGCAAAAAAATTTCAGTTCTGGCTTCAAGCTGACGATGTGCTTTCAGAATGGAACCAAAAACAGGACTGGGGCAAATTTTTCTGCCAATATTTTTTACTCTTTTTTGAATAGGATTCCTTTTTGTAAGACTGTTCTGTTTCAGGTCATTTTTTATGCGGAAACCTTAAAATAGGACAACCTTGAATTTTGTTTGTTGACTTAAGGATCATCAATAAATGAAGGGAGCAAACATCCTGGCCTCTTAGAAAATACAGCTTAAAAATTGTTCCTTAATTGTCAAAAAAATTGAGTCTTTTTGATAAAGGCTGAAATCACTTATAACATTATATTTTTTTCAACAATTGGGCTATTGTTGTCTACACCGGAATTTTTACTCTTTGTTGAATAGGATTCCTTTTTGTAAGACATCCTCGTAACTCTTGTGTGGGTCGTCTGCTTCTATCGGCAAAATAGGCAATAGTAGTACATTCAAGCCTGATGCAAGCCTGAACTAAACGAAAACATACTTCTTTAAGAATTTTTTTTTCCTTCTGATTTGTTTTAGATTAAAAAATTCATCAATTTTTTTCAGAGGAAAGTTCAAGTGAATTAAAACAGCGTTACCGGTAAGTTAGATAAAATCTGTTCTCAGTTGAAATGAAGTAATTAGTATTATACTTTCCTTTGTTAGCTGTCATCTTCGGCTGCCAGCAAATTGAGTGGTGTGGCCACATTTGCAATTAGAGGCAAATAGCGGTTTGTTGTCAGTTTGACTGGTAAACGCTCATACAGAACAATATTTTTATTTTGAAGAGAAATTGGAGCCTAAATTGATGGTTGCAAAAATTGCCCTCAATACTAACGACGACTGGGATTAAAACGAATTACTAACGACTTTCTTGAAATTGAACGAGGTTGATCTGTTAAACGGTTTTCGGAATTCAAGTTCGATGGAAAAACTTGTTAATTTACGGAGTCGCGGTTCCTACGCTGGAACACATACATAATGAATTTGACAAAATATTTTATAAGCTTGATCGTCAAAGACGAGGAAAACGATTTTTGAGAATAGCCTTAATGAATGCTGGCTTTCGGATTCGAATTTACTGAGGAGCTCTTACACGTGCAGTTGACCAGTAAGTTTTTGCGTTTCTGTGCTTTAACTGTTTTGATAAAAACTGAGTTTTCTGCCGTTTAGATTTGGTTGTTCCTGTCCATACTGTTGAAAACAAAATAAAAAATATGATC
>NC_134474.1:18409325-18411825 GCF_964194025.1 Convolutriloba macropyga
TTTCGTTAAAAAAACTGGTTATCATCTTTTTGGGTTAAGCATTCATTTTCAATATCCCACATAGATCCATAACTGGATTTGTTTCAACTGGCGTATGACATGTTGTACCCTTTAAAAATAAAGTTAAGAAACATAAACTGCAGTCAGGTTTTGTTACTCTTAGTTTTCTCTTGCGGTAGTTAGTGGGGTTAGGGTTCGATTCATAGAGAAGTCAAGCAAATAATATAACACTTTCTTTACCTGTTTGGTTACTCCGACACGGTTTTTGTCCTTAGGTAACCTAACTGAAAACTTCACAAGATGATTGTGTGGCTCTACAGTCTGGTGCAAAAAAACTTTTTTCCAAAATTGGCTGTGGTTTGTTGTTTAATAACCACCACTTCATTCTTGATATATCCTAATTTTATCTGTGTTGTGTTTTTACGCTAACAGTACTCAGCAAAATATTATAGGTAAGCAAATGACTTTACTGGACATAGGAAACATTTGTTTGAGAAATTCAGTGTACCAAGTAAAGCCACGTTTCGTTATCGTTTTAAAATATTTGGATCTCCCTCATCTTCTTAGGAAATGAGATTTTTAACTTTTCTTTAAATCCTTATACTCAGTGGCACTGGGTTAGTCAATAATTTCTGCAAAATTTGTGCCTCATTCTGTTGGCAGGTGTAGTAATTGTACTTGGAGTTACTCAACGTAGCTATTTGTGGGTAGAAAAACAATGACGTTGGCCCTCAGTTGTGTGAAAATTGAGCATGTCTTCCTTCAGGGCAGTTGCACTAGAAATGAGATAAATTAGATATCATTAGTTAATTTTTCTCTTTACGGTTAAAACATCCTTGGAGATACGTTTTACTGGAGATTCAACAAAACTATGACGTTCTCTTTCGTTAAAAAAACTGATTATCATCTTTTTGGGCTAAGGATTCATTTTCAATATCCCACATAGATCCATAACTGGATTTGTTTTATCTGGTTTTTGAATTGTTTCAGCCTTCAAATAAAAATTCAGAAACAAAATTTGCAGTCAGACTTTGTTGCTCTTAGGTTTTTCCTGCGGTAATTAGTGGGGTTAGGGTTCGATTCAGTGAGAAGTAAAGCAATTAAAGTAACCCTTTCTCTACCTGTTTGGTTGCTCTGACATGGTCTTCCTCCCTTAGTAATTTGACTGAAAGCTTCACCAGATGATTGAATGGCTCTAAAGTCCGATGCAAAAAAACTATTCTTCCAAATTGGCTGTGGTTTGTTGCTTAATAACAACGACTTCATTCTTGCTATATCCTAATTCTATCTGTGTTGTCTTTTTACGATAAAAAAATCAGCAAAAAATAAAGGTAGGCATATGAATTTACTGGACATAGGAAACATTTGTTTGAGAAACTCGGTAACCTCAAATAAAGCCACTTCTCGTTAATATTTTATAATATTTGGACTGCCGTCCTTTTCTTAGGAAATGAGATTGTTAATTTTATATAAATCACAATACTCAGGTGCACTGTTTTGGTCACTAATTTCAGCACATTTTGGACTACTTGAGGAGCTATTTGTGGGTAGACAGAGGATGATTTTGGCCCTCAGATATGTAAATACTGAGCACGTCTTCCTTCAGAGCTGTTGCTCTAGAAATTAGAAATGTAGTCAAATCTATCCAAAAAGGGTAGGATGGATGTTTCTTCTGGTAGTAGTAGCAGTCCTGATCAAACACGTCGTTTGTTTTGAACAAATTGTCAGTATACAACTTATCCTACTTATACAACTTTTACATTATGCAAGTTTTTATTGTTTGCTTAGTTTATCATTTTGGGACCTTTGGACGCAGAAAATTCAGAGAGATTTAGTATACCAATTCGTTTATATGCCAAATCAGATGATGTACAATAGTCTGAAAAATATTGGCTAAATTTCTGAAATGTGTATTAAGACTTTGTTTCAATGGCTTTCAATTGCGCTTTGCTGAAAAGCAGCGTTATTAAGTCCGATAAATATCTCTTGGTGTCCATAATCAACTTACATATCGCTGCGTTCTTTGTATGCATTTTGGCTAAAAATTTCGGCTCCGATATTTCGATGAAACTGTTATTCAACAGAACTGAGAGTTATAAACCTCTACCTATTGACGGAATTTGTTTACAAGCAGATAAATTTGCTGCTATGTTTATGTTTGATCCCCATGCGGTGCTTCACCATCCAAGAAGAAAAATACAGGATAGAAATTCTTTGCAATTTTTAGTTGGAGCAACTTCTCTCCTGAATATTCAGATTTCATCGATTCTGTTAGCTGATAATAAGACGTAAAAATGACAAAGAAACAGAACACAATGTTGAAAAGTTTCGGCTTTTTATAGATTTTTAACTGGAGCAAATTATTGTTGCAACGTTTTTTACAATTGTTTTGTGTGTTTTAAAGGTATACAATTGACTTCAAGCAATAGATAAACTTTCTCTCTACGGTGAAAACATCCGTGGAGATACGTTTTTCTGAAGATTCAGCAAAACTATGACG